>NW_026727564.1:0-32299 GCF_029784015.1 Lycium ferocissimum
GAATAAACGTTTTGCCTGCTCCAACAACTACTCCACGTTAATAAGGACCTTCCAATTGGTTGTAAAGCTAGAAGAAAATATTTTTTTTTGATCACTATTCATGGTCCTCCATTTTTGTTGCCATGGGCGAATGGTCTCTTTATTTTTCTCCAAGCTTCTCAATTTTTCTCTAAGCTTCTAAGTGTTGAAAATGATAAAGATGATTAATTTGTCATCTTTTAGCTACTTATATAATGTATCCATGTGGCCCATGGCCCACTCCACTATGCACGGCCACTTGGCCCTTATTTCATGAAATATTAACTTCCCATAATTCACTTTTAACCCCAAATTTTTCTTAATATTCCATGCCAATAAAATTCATAAGCAACTTATGCCTTAAAACAAAGTCGGAAAAAAAATAGCATTGTCCATAACTTGTCGCAACCAACTTAAAATATTCCCACGTACAAAATACGGGATATAACATTCGAGGTGTAACATTCTTCCCCCCTTTTGGAACATTCGTCCTCGAATGTTAAGTCATCGGGGATTTTATAAAATTTCGCCAGAGTCTCCCCTATAATATGGCGCTACTATCCTGTCACAACAACCCATAATAACAATGCCTCGTAGCGCCACAATGTAATAGCAATAGAATTTGGCCACACACGACCCAAATGCATAAAAGGAAAACATACATACCTATACATATACATGTACCCATATCCGTATACATATTCGTGTTCGTAGTCGTATTTCTATTCATACTCGCATTCATCTACATATTCGTTTTCATAGCATTTCCACATCCATAACATATTTGTACTCATATTCGTATCATATACATATTACATATGATTAACATATTCGTACTCATATCGATTTCATATACATAGCATTTACATAACATACCTGACCACGAAGGGTCGGTATCATACATAGGCACATATACATATAAGATCATAGGCACCTTTAACATCATTACTATCGTTGTTCATTACATCTATCTGTCACATCTTAGGGTCTATCGTTAAATTTCTATACTTGTGTTTTTTTTTACTCTCTTCACCCCTTTTAAGAGTTTTGCCTGCATCATTTTTGAATCCGTTGCTTCGCCTTCAAATCTTTAATTCTTATATCCCTTACTATACTACATCTTATTCATGCCGTTTCCCATGATTTATAGCCACGATATTCCATGTACAGGCTTAACATACTCGTGTCTTACCTCTCTTCTTTATCTTATACATAAGTAGCTCCTTATAGTCATAGACTCATCGTCATCACTATCTTGGAAGTTCTACTCTTCATACCTTACTTCCTTAAAACTCGAGAATCAGAAGACCACATATCATACTTTACCTATTACCGTCGCTACATAGCATAAAACCTCTCAATTCATACTTGCCTATTAATGCAAATATTTATTCCTCTTTTAACACATAATCAAAGGTGCAGATATACCTGTGACGGCATCGGGGAGTGACTCTAGATCCTGTCGCTCGCACCAATGCATACGTGCGGTGCCGAGGGACCACTCCGATTAAGTGCTCTCCCCCCGCCCCTTACCTCGACCTCGTGCTGTCCTGGGAATCTTTCCCCGGAGGGCGCATGGATGACGAAGAACCGGCTGCGAATCTCGTTGGCCGAATCGCACGCCTACCGCCCGGAATGTGCACTCTCTCATAATATGACCCCGACCGGGCCACAAACAAAGCAAACATCCAAACCCAATCGGCATGGTCCCCAACGTGCCTTACTCCCACCTCGGCAGACATTGTGGTATAGATGACCTCATCTGGCCTGAATCACTCCTATACCGAGAGCCCGACTCTCTGAAACTCTGATCCGGTCCGGAATGAATGGAGCAATCGGACCTTTGGCCTGCAACTCGTGGAGGTACACTAGTCGCCGACTGGCCTGAGTGTCTAGAATATGACTGTCTCAACCCTCCTCTATAGTCACTATCGGCACCCATGGATCTGGCCCTCTTGCTTTGCTCCCTATCAATATCACGTTCGCCCTTTTGCGGATGTTGTTGCTCTTCTAAATTCTGGGCATGAGCTTGGATGCGGGAAATATCCATCCCGTCTTGCAATGAAGCCGTTAAACATTCTTGATATAAATGTGGCCCTAAGCCACTCACAAAACTCCGCACCCTATCCCCTATGTCGGCCACCATGGTTGGGGCATATCTAGCCAACGAATTAAACTGAAGGCTATACTCCCGGGCACTCATATTGCTTTGCTTCAAATTTAAGAACCTATCCGCTCTAGCTCGGTAGACCTCGGGTGGCAAATAGTGGCGGATGAAGGCATTTACAAATTCTTGCCAAATCGGAGGAGGCGCATTCTCTTTCCTTGATGATATCCAATTGTTATACCATAGATCGCCACATCCCGAGTCTATAAGATGCTAACTCCTGCGTATTTGGTTTCAGAGGCATGAATAATCCTCAATGTTCTCAACATTTCATTAATAAAACTTTCGAGGGTCTTATCGTAGCTTTGACCCGAAAACTCCGGGATTCAAACTCATAAAATCATGGGCTCTAGTACTAACGGCCCCGTCACTTAAACCCGAACCTTGCCGCCGTGCCGGGCGGCAACTAACCGTGTCAATAATCGGATGGCTTGACCACTTGTTGACCCGAAGTAGATGGTGGAGGAACCGGATGTCACGACCCAACCCCGTAGGCGGTACCACTAGTGCCCGAGCTGGACACTCATATACATATATGTTAGATATAGTTAACCCGAAATTAAACACAATATGGAAGCTTGCAAAGACAAGACGTTATCTCAGAACGCTACATTTATATATGTAGGTAACCTGTCTCCTAAGGAGTCACAACCAATCAAAAGACAACATAGTACACGATCCGACAAGGCTGCCATAACGTATGGGAACATCCCAAATATATACGCAAGCTCGACAAGGCCGCCACTATATACAATATCCCAAAATATATATGCAAGCCGACAAGGCTTCACTAATTGTACGAGAACATCCCAAAATAAGTCATATTGACACACCGAACAACATCTATATACAACCCACACATATGTCTATAGACCTCTAAGAGTATCAAGTGAAATATGACGGGACGGCTTCTCACTGCATACCCTTGATTAACCATAAATCTATATCAAAAGATCTGTATCAAAATAGTCTAGGCTCTGGAACAATGGAGCTCTCCAAGACAGCTGAGTAGAAGTCCTAAGCTGGAGGATTACCAAATCGAGTATCTGTACCTGCGGGCATGAAACGTTCTCCGAAGAAAGGGGGCCATCAAGACGAGATGTACCAATATATAAAGCATGAAAATACAATAAAAAAATCATATCTCAGTAGAGATTTCGGGAGACAAGTATGATAATCAAAAAAATCACCGTACCTATGCCTTACGAATGAAATCATGCATATTATTATCATATACCATACCCGGCCCATTACGGGACTCGGTGAATAAAGTCGTGTACACGTATACCATACCCGGCCCATCATGGTACTCGGTGCCATAATCATATCATCGTATCATCATATCATAATATCATTTATCATCATATCATCATATACCGTACCCGGCCCTCTAGTGAGGGACTCGGTGAATAATGTAGTGAAACTGTGCGTGATAACATACCCGGCCCGGGACTCGGTGAATGATACAATAACAACATGCACGAGTAGAATATCATGAGCAACCATATGCAAACTAAATCATTATCTGAGACTCAATAGACTAAGTAGAATAAACTAACACTCGAGTATCAAAGGCGATAGTCATGTTAAGTACCCTTTGAATGTCACTGTGGACTATCAAATAGAGCCTCAGGAATCATAGACACGTATCAAGATAATATGAAATAGCTTATGGAAGTCAAGGACATTAGCCATCGTAGAGTCTCTAAGAATAAGAGCTTATACATACCGACCACTATCCAACGTATAGAAGACTTGAGAGGCAATAGCTCAATTACCTTAAGAGTTCTAACATCAAGAAGTGAATAAGAATCATGAATCACACTCGAAACTTATGAATAGAATTACCCCAAAGCTCATATCATACGTTACTTATATCTAAGACATGCCAAAAGAAAGAAGGGGTAGCCTTTACATACCTTCAATGCTTATCTGTGATACAATATGTATATGCTTCCCGAAGTGTCTCAACCTATATTAAAATGTTAAGAACTATAGTTAAGCTACAAAAGGTTCAAAACGTATTCCAACGTTAGTAGCTCATTTCTAGAAAATTAGGGGGCATTTCCCTTATATTCAAACCAACTACATAACAACCAAGTAAACATCAACAACCACATGTTCAAGTACTATATCAAGTCTAGCCAAGACAAGATTCGAGAATGTCCCGAGACAGCCCGCACAACATACCAAATCAGCCCACATATATTACGACATTCCATAATCTTTAACATAACGACTACGACATATTCCAGTTACTCTTAATAATCTATAGCCACAACACTTCATCGAGTGACCTTATAATAGTCCAACAATTACAACAACACAATACATAGCCTTAACTACTTTCTTAGTCCTTCCATTCAACAAGAACTTAGTCCTCCAATTCAACAAGAACAACAACACAACCAAACGAGATCGTTCTCAAGACAATACAATTATAACTTTAAATATCAAATTCCTTCACTTTCATCATATAACCAATGACAACAACAACAACAACACTAATTTAAAATTAACCCACCATTATTAGATTAGAACAGCCCCAACATGGCCCAAGCGGGAACTTAACATTAACATATATAATTCCTTCACTTTTAACACATAATCCATAACATTAATAACGACAACAACAATCGAACCAATTCTAATTTAAGCAACTCCAATTCTGTCCATTTTCCAATACCAACGAAATCATACCATTTTTCTTACTTCCAATTTCATCTAATACAAATTAATCTCTCCATTACAACACCATTAACTTCAATTTCATAACAAAAGAAGAAGTCTTACCTCAATTTAATTTGACAGTTATTACTTCTTCTTCAACTCAAATTCTAATGTTGCTTTGCCTCCTTTGGGACCTTTGGAACACTTTTATGGAGTTGTAATTCTCCTTCTCTTCAAAAATTTAGGGCTGGTGTGAACGTATGCTTGACCATGGTCATGGTGGTTTTCTCTCTAAATCGATTTGTGAAGATGAATTATGAGCTATGCTTTGTCATCAACTAATTTATATATGCTACCAGCCATGATGACAAGTGTCCCACTATGCATGCTATCATTCATGATGATTTTAATTATTATGCTTGGTGGGGCCCACTTAATACACTAATTAGGTTAATTAATCCTTAATCCCCACTTAATAATCTAATCATGGTTAATTAACCCCTAATCGCCACTAATATTTTTATACCAATTAAAATTTATAAGTAATTCGTGCACTAATTAAAATCGGGATTTAAAAGTCCTTGTCTCATATCCCAAAATAATCTTGTCCTTGAACATATCTCGATTAGCCTAAAAATATTCCAATATACAAAAATACGGGATATAACATCCTTCCCCCCTTTAGAACATTCGTCCTCGAATGTTAAACTAGTCCTATAAGGTCTTACAAAAATTTCGGGGGAGTATCCTTTATTCTTTATAGCATTTAGTCTCATCTACTAATCAATATAATCAAGTGAGGAATTTAGATTACTTGTAGGCATAGGGAACAAGTAAGGATACTTATCCTTCATCTCCTCTTCGGCTTCCCAGGTCATCTCTTCGCTATTATTTGTCACACTCTTAATCCGATAGGGCGTGATGGGCACCCGACCCTTACCTAGGGCCGAACCCTGCGACTCTCGTGGCACTCATAATCATATTGGGCCCTCATAAAGCATAACATGAGTACATAATGAAAGCTTTTGAAACAACCCGTTTTTCATCCTTTTCAAATCAAGTAAAACACGGGATCGTATAAGACCGTAGAATAATGCAACACAATACATCGGCTTATGGAGCCCGCTTACAAAACGACATACTATATACATGACACTGTCTGCAAAGTCTCTAACATGGAACATGGAACCATATCATAATGCTCTGACTCGGCAGCAGACCGGATAAAATGGAGCTCGCCAATCACGCCGGAACATCTTCTTCTAATATCTTGACTCATGCGGTGTACACACGCGGCATGAACGCGGCGTCCAAGAGGACGTCGGTACAACAATGTACCGAGTATGTAAGGCATGAGTAACAACATATAAAAGGATGCAAAGCATGAATAGTAACAAGACGAAATCATAGGGCATTTCGCCAGAGAGACAAAGAGTAACCCGCACATCCGAGTGCCCGTTAGGCGGAACCTTGCTGTTTAGTGCGCGGAACGTGCAACTTCTCGATCCATATGATATATTATATTCTTTGGAACGTGCGGCCCGATCCATATAATATATTCTTTGCGAACGCGCGCCCGATCCATATATATGTAATAAAAGAGTAACTTTGTAGATCCGAGTGCCTCTCGGGCGGAACCATGCATGCTTAGTCGCGGAACGTGCACCCGATCCATATATATATATATATATAATGCGCGGAACGTGCGGCCCGATCCATATAATATATTGCTGCGAACGTGCAGCCCCGATCCATAACCACATATCCCGCGTCAAGGCATCCCGCGTCCGGGACGGTATCATGTCATATTATACCGGTCGATCGGTGGTTACGCGTATATAACGCTCTCGCCCTTTTCCCATATTCCCCATATACATATACATATATCATATACATATATCATATTCATATATCATATAGCGGCATGCATGAGAGCCGAAAGAAAGTCATGTGTCTATCGGAGTGACGTAAGGTCGGTAACCTCGATCGTATTATGGAATAATCATGGTCGATTTGTCTCATGAAAGAACGATTATTATAAGGCGAGGCTGTCAATGAAGAATAACTTCACGAGGAAACATAAAACAGGATCATAAGGCATCAATTCATATACTTTAGAACCTGTAGAAATAGTCATCATTCATGAATAAAATTGAGAAATCAAGAAATAGCTCAACATTCTCATATCGTTATTGAAATCATAGACTTGGAGCCTTTAAACATGGAATCATCATCATCATATCCCTCGTAGGAAAATACTCTCATTTTTGACATCATCGTTGTCATTGTAAAACATATCCATCGTTGTTGTCATGGAAGCTTACGGAGTCATAACCCTCCGATTTGGAAAGATACAGACATTTCAGGATCCTTTCAAGAATAGGTCGTTAGAACTAACAAGGAAAGTCGGGGCCCACGGACGAGCATCACCCGATCCGGGCCCTTTATGAAAGTTAAAGATCATTACTCGTTATGAAATCTTCTACGATGGTTTAGTGATCCGAGCCCATGCAACGTGAAAGTTACGGGCGTTCGTAGTTTCGGACTCGTTTAGGAACAAAATTCTTTTGAAAACCAACTTTTTGCAACTTTAGAAATTTAGTCATACAAAAGACATAAGGATCATAATTCGACTACAATAAGAAATAGTGTAAACGGTTGTCATTTGAAAGTCGGGACAAAAGTTATATCAAACATCTTTCGGGCATCACGGAAACATATCAAACGTCATAAATATATCAAAGGACCATGGTTATACGTCAAACCAATCCGAGTCCGCCTCGGAAAGTTACGAACGTTACTCACTTTTAGGACTTTCTTCGAACAAATCAAAGCCATCCGGTTCGTCTATGAAAGTTACGGACATTTTTAGACATAAGATCCTTTCGGAACAAACCGTTTACATAGCATTTCAAATCCAATCGTATCAAAGACATACGGTCCATAGCTTGACCACATTACGGATGCCAACATCAAGAAGCAAATACGAATCATAAACATGTTCGGATTTTCGAATAGAATTACCCCAAGCTCATAACATATCATAGCTTAGCCATATCTAAGACATGCCAAAAGAAGGAAAGGTAAGCTTTACATACCTTGACTGCTTCCTAAGCTAATCCAAACTCAAGTCTCGGCTTTTCAAAATCCACAACACGTCATTAGACACCAAACATTAGTCATAGGCACCTCGGAATCCCATTTTAAGCTCGCACTTTATTTACGAAATTTGGGCGACATTTCCCCCGTAAATTCAACACCCCGAGAATTTAACTCGGCCAATTCTTCAACAAAAATACCAATAACCATATAAACAACATCAACAATTAATTCAAAACAACCCAACCATTATGCAACACTACCCGAACCCTTCCAATTTCAATGGAAATAACAACAATACATTTCTTTCTTCCAAATTCATAAACTATACCAACAACAATTCCAACATTAACCATAATATTTCCAACTTCAAAATACTTCATAAACATTCCATATGGTGTTTGTCCCATATTTCCATCACAGAACCATTTTATAACGATTTTACTCGCTTATCCGTAAATAAACCAATATTAACACAAATAGAAAGAGATTCATACCTTTCCCTCGATAATAATGCTATATATTTACCTCCACCTTGAACTTAAGCCACAAAGCCTCAATACGTTTTGAAGTCGCAACTATACGTTGTCCGGACCGAAATTTGGGAATTATACCACGGTTTCGGGCTAAAAGTTGGTGGTGGAAGGTTGGGGAAGTTTCTAGAATATTTGGAATGTTTTTGGTCTGATTTTTTTTTGGTTGAAAATGAGGGGTTAAGCCCTTTATATAACGCTCCAAAGTCACTCAGCAACCGACTTCTACCGTAATATCGATCCATTCGTTCATCCGCGGAAATTATTTCGAGACCTAAAACTTTTATACACCGATCTCTTTATTTGCATACACTCGGATATGTCCAAAACTCCATACAATCGTATAACTTATTCAACATCCCAAACTTTTCCTTATTCCAAATTTACCCTTAACATTCCATACCAATGAAAAGATGAATATGCAACTTGTGCATTAAAACAAAAACAAAACCGGAAATTAAAAGTCTTATCCACAACTTGTCGCAATCAACTTAAAATATTCCAACGTGCAAAAATACGGGATATAACATCCTTCCCCCTTTAGAACATTCGTCTCGAATGTTCAACTAATCGCATAAGGTCTTATAAGGGTCTCGGAGGGGTTTCCTTTATTACCATAGCATGCGCTCTCTTTTACCAATCATATTTATTTTTCATCTCTTCTTCAACTTGTCAAATCATTTCCTCCTCGTTATTACTGCGCCACGGTACCTTAACAAAAGCCATGTCTTTAGTACGTAACCTTCTTACTTTACGAACAACATAACAAGGTCCAATACATATCGGGTTAAACCTTTCCTTCTCGTAATTCGCTTTACTCAAGTTGTAACATTCTAGGCACATTATCTCGTGTCGTCTCTTAATCTTTAACTCAAACCCTTCCTTATTCGTTCCATAGCTTGTTTTCTCGTTTCACACTTGCTGCGTATTCTAGCTATGTGGATCACATCATAGCCTTGGCCACTTTCTCACTAGACTTCACTTATTTTCATAACAACCCTCGTTGTATAACACTTCTTAACCCCTTTACCCTTTTTCCGATCAACTTCTTCCTCTGTACTCTTGTCTTAATCATACTATTACTTCTTTCTCGAGGTCAGCCATACTCGCAACTTACTCAAATCTTACCATTACGGTGAACGCGGCCTTTCAAGTCGCATTACAAACCTACGTCTCATTTTCTTTTCTTTTTTTTTCGGGGAAAATTTAGAAGAGTTTCCTCTATATTTCTTACTATCTCAAAACCGCACGCAGAAATACCAACAATGCCTCACGGGCCAACATACATATATACATATCATATCACGACCTCACGGGGCTCCCAACATCAACAACGATGCGAAAATAATGAACATACCTTGTATGCCCTTTAAAAGCACTCGTTACACTTTCTTGTTCACTTTCCCTTTTAATCCTCAACTTGTATTTCAATCGTACTTCAATATCTTACCCGACATATATTTTTCATACCTTTGCTTACTGCGTGCTCAGAACTTCCAACATCATCAATCACTTTCTTCGTCGATGTCATTCTTTCTGCACGCAATCAAAGTCGGGGTAAGGAATCTCATTTCCTATGACTTGGCTCTATGGCACGATCTCGGATGTGAAAAGAGTAACCACCCTAGATTCCCCGTAGCCTCTTGTTTATAAATGTGGCGCGCTTCACACCATAAACGAGGACTCTCGGACACGACTTTGCGAGACAACCCCTAGGACGGGCGCTCGATACCAATTTGTCACACCCCTTAATCCGATAGGGCGTGATGGGCACCCGACCCTTACCTAGGGTCGAGCGAACCCTCTCGACTCTCGTGGCACTCATAATCATATTGAGCCCTCATAGCATAACATGAGTACATAATGAAAGCTTTTCGAGAAACAACACCTTTTCATCCTTTTCAAATCAAGTAAAACCGGGATCGTATAAGACCCGTAGAATAATGCATCACAATACATCGGCTTATGGAGCCGCTTACAAAACCGACATACTATATACGACACATGTCTCGCAAAGTCTCTAACATGGAACATGGAACCATATCATAATGCTCGACTCGGCGCCTCTGGAGAAAATGGAGCTCGCCAATCCCGCCGGAACATCTTACGCTAATATCTTGACTCATGCAGTGTGTACACGCGGCATGAACGCGGCGTCCACAGAAGGACGTCGGTACAAGCAATGTACTGAGTATGTAAGGCATGAGTAACAACATATAAAAGGATGCAAAGCATGAATAGTAACAAGACGAAATCATAGGGCATTTCATGAGATAAAGAGTAACCTGCACATCTGAGTGCCCTGTTAGGCGGAACCTTGCCTGTTTAGTGCCGCGGAACGTGCAGCCCGATCCATATGATATATTATATTGCTGCGGAACGTGCAGCCCGATCCATATAATATATTCTTTCGCGGAACGCGCGCCCGTCCATATATATGTAATAAAAGAGTAACACCGTAGATCCGAGTGCCTCGGGCGGAACCATGCATGCTTAGTGCGCGGAACGTGCGGCCCGATCCATATATATATATATATATATGCGCGGAACGTGCAGCCCGATCCATATAATATATTCCGCGGAACGTGCGGCCCGATCCATAACCACATATCCGCGTCGGCATCCGCGTCCGGGACGGTATAATGTCATATTATACCCGGTGATCGGTGGTTACGCGTATATAACGCTCTCGCCCTTTTCCCATATTCCCCGTATACATATACATATATCATATACATATATCATATTCATATATCATATAAGCGACATGCATGAGAGCCCAAAGAAAGTCATGTGTCTATCGGAGTGACGTAAGGTCGGTAACCTCCGATCGTATTATGGAATAATCATGGTCGATTTGTCTCGCTTGAAAGAACGATTATTATAAGGTGAAATTTGTCAATGAAGAATAACTTCACGAGGAAACATAAAACGGGATCATAAGGCATCAATTCATATACTTTAGAAACTCGTAGAAATAGTCATCATTCATGAATAAAATTGAGAAATCAAGAAATAGCTCAACATTCTCATATCGTTATTGAAATCATAGACTTGGAGCCTTTAAACATGGAATCATCATCATCATATCCCTCGTAGGAAAATACTCTCATTTTTGACATCATCGTTGTCATTGTAAAACATATCCATCGTTGTTGTCATGGAAGCTTACGGAGTCATAACCCTCCGATTTGGAAAGATACAGACATTTCAGGATCCTTTCAAGAATAGGTCGTTAGAACTAACAAGGAAAGTCGCGGGGCCCACGGACGAGCATCAACCCGATCCGGGCCCGCCTATGAAAGTTAAAGATCATTACTCGTTATGAAATCTTCTACGATGGTTTCGAAGTGATCCGAGCCCATCTGTGAAAGTTACGGGCGTTCGTAGTTTCGGACTCGTTTAGGAACAAAATTCTTTTGAAAACCAACTTTTTTGCAACTTTAGAAATTTAGTCATACAAAAGACATAAGGATCATAATTCGACTACAATAAGAAATAGTGTAAACAATTTGTCATTTGAAAGTCGGGACAAAAGTTATATCAAACATCTTTCGGGCATCACCGGAAACATATCAAACGTCATAAATATATCAAAGGACCATGGTTATACGTCAAACCAATCCGAGTCCGCCTCGGAAAGTTACGAACGTTACTCACTTTTAGGACTTTCTTCGAACAAATCAAAGCCATCCGGTTCTGTCTATGAAAGTTACGGACATTTTTAGACATAAGATCCTTTCGGAACAAACCGTTTACATAGCATTTCAAATCCAATCGTATCAAAGACATACGGTCCATAGCTTGACCACATTAAGGATTCCAACATCAAGAAGCAAATACGAATCATAAACATGTTCGGATTTTTCGAATAAATTACCCCCGAAGCTCATAACATATCATAGCTTAGCCATATCTAAGACATGCCAAAAGAAGGAAAGGCAAGCTTACATACCTTGACTGCTTCCTAAGCTAATCCAAACTCAAGTCTCGGCTTCTCAAAATCCACAACACGTCATTAGACACCAAACATTAGTCATAGGCACCTCGGAATCCCATTTAAGCTCGCACTTTATTTACAGAAATTTGGGCAGCATTTCCCCTGTAAATTCAACACCCCGAGAATTTAACTCGGCCAATTCTTCAACAAAAATACCAATAACCATATAAACAACATCAACAATTAATTCAAAACAACCCAACCATTATGCAACACTACCCGAACCCTTCCAATTTCAATGGAAATAACAACAATACATTTCTTTCTTCCAAATTGATAAACTATACCAACAACAATTCCAACATTAACCATAATATTTCCAACTTCAAAATACTTCATAAACATTCCATATGGTGTTTGTCCCATATTTCCATCACGAACCATTTTATAACGATTTCTGACTCCTTCTAAAGTAAATAAACCAATATTAACACAAATAGAAAGAGATTCATACCTTTCCCTCGATAATAATGCTATATATTTACTTGCTCCACCTTGAACTTAAGCCACAAAGCCTCAATACGCAGTTTGAAGTCGCAACTATCTGTTGTCCGGACCGGAATTTGGGAATTATACGGTTTCGGGCTAAAAGTTGGTGGTGGAAGGTTGGGGAATTTTCTAGAATATTTGGAATTTTTTTGGTCTGATTTTTTTTGGCTGAAAATGAGGGTTAAGCCCCTTTATATAGGCGCTCCGAAGTCAACGTAGCGATCTTGCGCGGCCACTTGCTATGTGATCCTTGTTCATCCGCGGAAATTATTTCGAGACCTAAAACTTTTATACACCGATCTCTTTATTTGCATACTGGATATGTCCAAAACTCCATACAATACGTATAACTTATTCAACATCCCAAACTTTTCCTTATTCCAAATTTACCCTTAACACTCCATACCAATGAAAAGATGAATATGTAACTTGTGCATTAAAACAAAAACAAAATCGAAAATTAAAGTCTTATCCACAACTTGTCGCAATCCGACTTAAAATATTCCAACGTGCAAAATACGGGATATAACATTATTATTTTGCCACAATACTTTGACGGAAGCCACATCCTTAGTACGCAACTTTCTCACTTGACGATCAAGTATAGCTCTAGGGTTCTCCTCGTAAGATAATTCCTCCATTACCTGGACATCATCCACGGGGAATACTCTAGAAAGGGCCACAATATACATTTGCGAAGCATCGACAAGTGAAAGGCGGGTGCATTGCTTCCAAATCGGATGGTAGGTCCAACTCATAGGCAACCTTGCTTACCTACGAATAATTTGATAAGCCCAATATACCTCGGGCTAAGCTTCCCTCTCTTACCGAATCTCGTTATGATCATGGGTGACACCTTCAAGAACACCCAATCACCAATCTGGAATTCTAAGTGTCGACGTCGATTAAACGCTTATGACTTTTGTCGACTGGAAGTGCTAATAAGAGAATAAGCTTTACCTTATCGACGACAAGTTCGAATCATATCTGGGCCGATTACCTTAGTCTCACTAACATCGAACCAACCAATAGGTAACCTGCACTAACTGCCATACAAGGCCTCATACGGTGCCATCTGAATACTAGAATGGTAGCTATTATTATAAGCAACCTCGACAAGTGGCAAATGATCTTCCCAGCTACCTCTGAAGTCAACAACACAGTCCCACAACATATTTTCTAGCATCTGAATAGTACGCTCGGTCTGTCCGTCAGTCTGAGGGTGAAATGCTGTGTTAAGACTCACTTGTGTCCCCAATTCCTTCTGGAATGACCTCCAGAAGTTAGCTATAAACGGAGCTCCTCTGTCCGATTTAATAGATGTGGGAACCTCATGAAGTCTCACTATCTCCTTGATATAACTTCGCATAAGTTCTCAGCTGAATAGGTAGTCTGACGGGGAAGAAAAATGGGCTGATCTTGTCGGCCTATCCTGATAACCCATATAGAGTCACACTTCCGTGGTGCGAGGTAGCTTTGTAATGAAGTCCATATTGCAGAATCTTGACTATGTATTACTTCTCGACTTCTTTAAAAGACTTTAATCGCCACTCTTCTTTTTAGCTCTTGATCTCAATCCTTAGGGTTGGCTATCAAGTAGCGGCGGAGTTCCCTCATATTATAACTTTACATATTCATGTTATTGATCTGTCTATTAAGCTTGGTATAATCACGAAGAATTTGATTTGACATATAAATTCACTGTCATCCAGTAACCAGCTTGTTCTGATCGTCTCGGTTAAACCATTTCACAATTTCCCTTAATCTAACTTATAACACTTTAGGCATATTATCTCGTGTCGTTTCTTTATTTTTAATTCAAACACTTCTATTACCTTTTTACTCAGATTTTGCTCTTTAGTTCTCCTATCACACGTCCTATTGCAATCTTTACAGGAATATGCGTAGGTGCTCGAATTAGCCCAAGAAATACCTTAGCGTCGTCTCACTAGTCTTCATGCTTTACCCTGCCTTCTCCTCTCCTATCGTACAATCGGTATCGGGATAAACCTTCGACTCAACCATGGCCATGTATTTGTCCTTAGTATTTATTCTATCTCGATAATTTAGCTTAAACCATCTTTTATATCTTTCCTTAATGTACCCAAAATATCGTAACCGAATTGTTATTACTGAATCCTTACTCTTCTTATCACGTACTTTCTTGATCTCATTCTTAACATACAAATATTTGTAGGTTGCATAACTATCCTTGTACAACTTGTATAAAGTATACACAATCTTAGTTAGAGTCTTTCCTTCTCTTGGTTCATTCTGCTTTACATATCTCATTTATACTAAAACTCATTCGTTGCCTATCTTGTCACACTCCTTTCCCTTCCTTTATTCACCCTTTGATTTTCTCACCTCCTACTATAGGAGATTCTTCTATTCTTTCTCCTTTGCTACTTATGGGTCGCAATATCATTAGGGAACAACTCTATTGCCAATATCTTAGCCTCTAATCCAGGATAACATTGCTATCCTTTATAATATCTCTTAAGTTACTCGTTACTATTCGCTTGTCGTATTCTTTCTTTTTCGCAAGCACCCACTTTCTAATGTCATATTATTCAAGATCTCTACAAATAATTCTCAATTTGTCTCAATTACCATCCGACTCCTTGTCCATTTATTCTTGGCTTTCGGATCTTACTAACTGTTTTGAAGGGATCTCACTTGGAGTTTAAGCATCCATATCAAATATATTGCAGTGTCAATTGTTTCCATCTTATACTTGCATTTCTCTTACCCGCTTCCCTCCTTAAGGGTGTACTTATACCATTATCCGTCTATATTCTGCTTTATGTCTCTATTTCCAATCTCAAATTCGTCCGATCCCTTTTTTTTCCAATTCACCTGGTATACTGTACCATATCCATGTCTTTCTTTATAATGTATAACTTGATTATCCATGCACGAAACCTTAACAAAATCACGAAGCGACGAGAGCCTTTCTATCTCATCTGATACTCTATACTCGAGTAATTCAACCAATGTAGTAACTCATCCAAGGCCACATTCCACTTACTCCAATCAATAGTTAATTAGTACTTGTAGTCGTTCCAATCTCAATTAGGTAGCACCTATATCCTGATGATAAGTGTCCAAAGTCCTCTTGTAACATTATCTTTATCCCAACCTATATCATTTGTTTCCTTTAATAGATTTACAATACATCATTTGCTCCTCAAGCCTACCGTCTTTGTCCTTTAAGGATTCCACTATTTTCAAGGTGAAGTCGTGTACACGCAGTACTCCTTTATGCCTTATGCCCTTTTACCCTTATTGTGTACCTGTCGGCTTCTACCTTACTCAAAATCGTATCAAGTTCATCTAAATGACAATCTTATTTTATAACCTTGTCGTTGTACTATACCCGTAAGTTCATAACTATATATTTCCCTTTCGTTCCATACTCGTACTTAATTTATTACGTCTATCTTGGGTACTTCCTTTAGAATTCCCTTATCATTCCTTCCGTCTATGTCTATCTTTTATTCTGTGCATGAGGAATCTTGTGCTACCTCTGTATCCTTCAGAAAACATTACTTCTGCATAACCCCTTTCTCATTTTCAAAACGTATTCTGTTCATCCATGTTTATTCTTATCATACCAGTCATTTTCTAGCACTCATTCTATCTCGTTTCTCATCTTTTCTGTAGTTTGGTCTTCACCATTCCGTCACTTATATCACTCGTGTTCTCGGCTATACACGTCATAACCTATTACTACACTGTTATCTCGCTTCCTTCTTATTTCCTTCTTTCAATTACTCTTTCTTTTCTTGTGCTCGCTATCATTTCCGTTACCATATAACCTTTATTCTGAACTTTCCCTATAGAAGAACTCTATAAGTCTTTCTTATTCGTTCTATAGCTCGCTTTTCCGTTTCACACTTGCCTTTATACTCTAGTCACATAGATCACGTCATATCTTTTAGTCACTTCCTCACTAGGCTTTACTTACTTTCATAACAATCCTCATTGTATTCACATTATATCCTGTTCGTATTCAATCCTATAATGTAACACTTCTTAACCTTTGTACCCTTTCTAGTCAATCTTATCCTTTAATACCTCACAAGATGTCATACCTCACAAGCTGTCTTATCAATACATTCACATCCGTCACAATTCTTTTTCCTCTGTACTCTTGTCTTAATCGTACTATTACTTCTCTTAACTATAAGCTCGTCATAATTTATCCCTACTTATCAATTCAGTCGGTACCTTAATATAACACTCTATCAAGATTTGTGACCTTTTCTAAATCATCTCTTAGTATCACAAGCTCTTTCCAAATTCTTTTTACCATATCGATATCGACCTCCTAATTACTATTACCATCAATTCAATTAACTTATTTCTCGAGGGTCAAGGTGTTTGTCATCGCAACTTAGTCAAATCCAAACCTTACTATTGACACGACCTTTCAAGACATATTACAAACCTATATCTCATTCTCTTATTTCTAGGAAAATTTTGACAGAGTTTCCTAAAGTATTTCTTACTATCTCGAAACACGCACGTAGGAAATACCAACAAAAGCAAGCAGCCAACATATATATATATATATATATATATATATATATATATATATATCATATCATATCACGGCACACACGGGGCTCCCAATATCAACAACAATATAAAAATGATGAACTTACCTCGTATGTCCAACTCAAGCCGAACATGTTACACTTTCTGTTTACTTTTCCTTTTCAATCTTCAACTTTACATTTCAATCATACTTCAAATACCTTGCTCGACATATATCTTTCGTATCTTTGCTTACCGCGTACTTTGTAAAGGATATCATCGATCACTTCCCTCATCGATGTCATTCTTTGCTAAAATCAAGGGTTAGTATAAGGAATCTCATTTCCTATGTCTTGGCTCTATCGCACGATCTTAGATTTGAAAGAAAGGTAACATCCTAAATGTCACGTAGCTTTTCGTTTATAGATGTGGTGCATAACACATCGATAAACAAGATTCTACTGCACACGATGCGTTCAGACACTCGAGAGGATGGCGATCGATACCACTTTGTCACGACCCAACCCCGTGTCATGACTAGTGCCCCAGCTGGACACTCGTATACATACCTGTTAGATATAGTTAACCGAAATTAAACACAATATGGAAGCTTGCAAAGACAAGACGTTATCTCGAAACGTTACATTTATATATGTAGGTAACTTTGTCTCTGAGGAGTCTGACCAATCAAAAGATAACATAGTACATAGCCGACAAGGCCGCGCACGTATGGGAACATCCCAAATATATACGGAACATCCCACAATATCCCAAAATATATACACGAACGACATAGCCACTACGTACGACAACATCCCAAAATAAGTCATATTGACACGGATGAACAACATCTATATACCCACACACATATGTCTACGGACCTCTAAGAGTATCAAAGTGAAATATGACGGGATAGGGCCCGCCGTACCCTTGATTAACCATAAATCTACATCAAAAGATGCTGTATCAAAATAGTCTAGGGCCTCGGAACAATGGAGCTCTCCAAACAATTTGAGTAGAAGTCCTAAGGTCAAGGAGGATCACCAAATCGAGCATCTATACCTGCGGGCATGAAACGCAGCCCCCGAAGAAAGGGGGTCAGTACGAGATATGTACTGAATATATAAAGCATGAAATACAATAAAGAAAATCATATCTAAAGTAGAGATTTCAGGAGACAAGTATGATAATCAAAAAATCACTGTACATGTGCCTTACGAATGAAATCATGCATATTATTATCATATACCATACCCGGCCCATTATGGGACTCGGTGAATAAAGTCGTGTACACGTATACCATACCCGGCCCATCATGGGACTCGGTGCCATAATCATATCATCGTATAATCATATCATCATATCATCATATATCGTATCATCATGCCAAATATATCGAGTACCGCCCTCAGTGAGGGACTCGGTGAACAATGTATCAAGCGTGCGTGATAACATACACGGCCGGGACTCGGTAAATGATATAATAACAACATGCACGAGTAGAATAGTGAGAACAACCATATGCAAACTAAATCATTATCGAGACTCGATAGAATAAGTAGAATAAACTAACACTCGAGTATCAAAGGCGATAGTCATGTTAAGTACCCTTTGAATGTCACTTGTGGACTATCAAATAGAGCCTCGGAATCATAGACACGTATCAAGATAATATGAAATAGCTTATGGAAGTTAAGGACATTAGCCATCGTAGAGTCTCTAAGAATAAGAGCTTATACATGCACTAAATCCTTATCCGACGTATAGAAGACTTGAGAGGCGATAGCTCAATATATAAGAGTTCTAACATCGAAGTGAATAAGAATCATGAAAGCTCGAAACTTATGAATAGAATTCCCGAACTCATATCATACGTTACTTATATCTAAGACATGCCAAAAGAAAGAAGGGGTGGCCACATATGACGCTTATACGTGATACAATATATCTTTATGCGAAGTGTCTCAACCTATATTAAAATGTTAAGAACTATAGTTAAGCTACGGAAAGGTTCAAAACGTATTCCAACGTTAGTAGCTCATTTCTAGAAAATTAGATGGCATTTCCCTTATATTCAAACCAACTACATAACAACCAAGTCAACATCAACAACCACATGTTCAAGTACTATATCAAGTCTAGCCAAGACAAGATTCGAGAATGTCCGAACAGCCCGCACAACATACCAAATCAGCCCACATATTACGACATTCCATAATCTTTAACATAACGACTACGACATATTCAAGTTACTCTTAATAATCTATAGCCACAACATTTCATCGAAGTGACCTTATAATAGTCCAACAATTACAACAACATGATACATAGTCTTAACTACTCTTAATCCTTCCAATTTAACAAGAACTTAGTCCTCCAATTCAACAAGAACAACAACATTACCAAACTAGATCGTTCTCAGCTATACTATTATAACTTTAACTATCAAATTCCTTCACTTTCATCATATAACCAATGACAACAACTGTCACGACCCAAAATGTAGAACAACCACTAGTGCCGCACATTTCGGACACTTTCATAACACACACAACATTCAATCGTTTTTACAAATAACTTATACATATACAAAGTCCAACGTCGACTTTCTCAATTCCTTCACTTATAAACATATGTATCGCACGAACAATAATAACATAACAACAATCAACATCTCAAAACAATATATCACGACCTTTTCAACATACACTGACTCGTGCTATTTTCTAACTTCCAATTCCACTTAATCCCATTAATCTTCGCTCCATTAAAACACCATACAAATAACATAAATTTACGAAGAGTGGAGCGTACGCCCCACCTTAGCACGGTCGACTTCATACATCGCTATCATAATCATGAATAATATCAAATATAAGCCGATAAGGCTATCCTCACACGTAAATCACAAATCACACGAAATCCTTTAAACGTTTGAATACCCTTAATTACAATTTGTCCACGGACCTGCAAGAATGATAAGAGAATCATATGACGGGACGGGGCCCCGCCGTGCCCGTAAATAAACATATACATATGCAATTCAAGGTGAGATTTAGAATCTAATGGGGTAAACAAGGCTGGTTTGATGGCGATTTCTTGGTCTTGACGGGAACTCTTTCTCTCCAAATGAGCGAACACGTGGCATGAAGCTCTGACCTCGAAGAAAATTCAATATTTCTCTAAGTATGAAGCATGAAATATAGTGACGGGACCTTAGTCAAACCACATTATATAATGCGGTATCCAAAATAACGAAATGCTTCCCACTAAAAATACAAATCATGCATGGGGCTCTTAGGCGATGGTGACTTGATTTATTTAAATCACTAATCCCCACTTCACGACCCGAAATGGTTTCATATCTCCATATCCACTAATATTTCATAACACGTCATAATTTATAACACAAAACGGAACCTAATTAAAAGCGAGGGCTCGGTGAACCGTAACTCATATCCCGGAATATAACATAGTACGCACGATACATTATCGGCCGGGACTCGGTAAAAAGAAGTAACAACCAATACGGCGATATAACAACTAAATGACATTTAAAACATTTTCAAAGACTCGATAAAATAATCAAAGTGAACCATCGTTTTAAAAAAAACAAGACGATAGTCAAATCAAGTTTCTTTCGAATGTCGCTCGAAAGCAAATCATTATAGCGCTTTGAAAGGGATCAAAGATGAACGTATCGAACCTTATGAAATAATTTATGGAAATTAGGGGCATAATCGTCATTACAAACTCGATAGAGAAAGAGTAATCGACGCTCGAGGGTTAGAGGCGATAGAACGCGGTAAACCATGAAAAGTTGTTAACATTACACAAGGAAAACCGGGGTGCCATCGCGATTTACAATTTTGAGTTAAGAGGGCTTGATGGGCACTCGACCTCGATTTATATAAAGGGGACCTTGCCCTAATTTTTTTTTCTAATCATACCCAAACAATGAATACACACTGGAAAATCAAATAAAATCCACTTTGCGATAAACTTTATACATAACCAACGTACAAGAGTTTGATAGTTACGACTACAACATTCTATACCCATACGTGTCTTAAGTCTCTGGTGCCATCGAAGACTATAACGTACAGTACTCGACTCGGCAAGACTATGCTCCGAGCTATTAATGTGGAGCTCACCAATCATCTTGGAACATCTTTAAATAGCCGTATCAAAAGGTGCTGCCGCGGCATTTTGTCATATGGAATATTATGGAAGAAGTAATGGGGGTCGGATGGAAAATGTGCGAGTATGTTGGTTGTTAAACAAAATCATAGGCAAATAAAGTACCGGCCATACCGAACGTTGTGGGCCATAGGATATAGAATGGTTATAATATGGTAATACCTTAGTCGTAAACATTGGTCAGTCTAATCGGACGTGAACGTCCGAGTCGAAGGTAGAGAAAGCTCGGACGGAATCGAGGAATCGGACGTGCGAAAGACCATCAACGGACTCGACGTGCCGGACAAACCGTAGTCGGGGGCGGACATACGATTATCGGAAAATATTTCTTGAACAAATCATTTTTGCAAAGGTATATGACTTAAAGATTGTTGAATCGGGGGTGCCAAATGAACATAATGTTCTTGATGATTGTGACATGATGCATACTAAGTTGGATGCCGGAGAAATAAGGTTTAATCTTGATTTGAGAGTTATGGAGATTCTTGGACGTACGATGAATCCTTTGAAATCAGGTTCATATTGTTATAGCCCGTATTTCGTACGTTCGGATATTGCGAGACAATGGTGAGAAGTTAAGGACAAGACTATGTTCTAAAATAATTTTAATGTACTAGTTGTTAGGAATATTATTTATGAACATTGGTATTATGGAAATGTTGAAAAAGGTTAAGGGTAAAAAGGAAAATTCACAAAATGGCCATGGAAATAATGTGGAAGGCTAGGGTCGAAATGGTAATATTGAGGGAAGTCGAGGGAGCAAAACGGGAATTTCACAAAAAGGGTTCATGAAGGTTCCAAAAAGGGGCATATTGGCCATGTGATGGAAAATATGGACTAAAGTGTATATGGAAAAATATTAAGTCATCTTTTAGGTTAATGAAATTATATAAAAAGAGAATAAATTCTAGAGAAAGGATGATGACAAATAAGTAGTCATCTTTGAAAATTCAAAAGAAAGGGGGGAGAAAAGGAAAGAAAATTCTAGAGAAATTGAGGAAGGGAATCATGTGTTTAATTTCTTATTTTGAGTTACCTAATTATAAACATGGACAAGTGGTGGGAGATATATATTTATATATGTAAGTGATCATCATTTTAAGGAGAGAAAGACTTGGAGAGAAAGACTTGGAGAGAAAGAAAAAAAGAAGGAGGATTCGGCCAAACATGGCCTAGAGAGAGTGAAGGAGAAAAATTATTTTTCCCTAGCATTCCAAGTAATTGGAAGGTCCTACAAACATGGAAGGGTTGTTGGAACAAGAACATCACTCATTTGCACAAATTCATAACCCTAGTCAAGTGGAAAGTTTAAGGAAAAAGGTAAGAACTAATCTTCCTTTATGTATTATGGATGCTTGGTACATGTTGTGGTACGGAAAAATGAAGGAAAAACATGAAATCAATGGTATTGAAGTGTGGCCGTGTGGTGTGTGGTAATGGCCGAATATATGTGTGTTGTGTTGTCTTGCAAGGGAAGAATGGATTGATTCTATGTAGAACGATGTTGTTGTTGTAATGTATGAAAAGATGAGAATTCATGGAAATGTGCATGTAGTATATGTAGCATGTTGGTTGTTATTGAAATGCTAAGAAATGAGTAAAAATGCATGGAAGTATGTACAAAGTGTGGTGGTCGTGTGGTCCTTGTATGATGTAGGAGAAAATGAAACAATCCTATTTAGCATTTTGATTGTTATGTTGTTGTTATATGGTATAGAGATGGATGAAAATGCATGAAGACATGTAAGGAGTGATTATGGTCGAAATAGGTGTTTTGGTAAGTTAGTGTAAATTGAGGTAATTTGATATTCTAGTTGTTGTCGATATGAATCATGTAATGTGTAATGAAGGTTGTTGTCGAAGTTAATGCGTACGAATGATCATGAAATACATGGTTGTTGTGGAATTGTAAGGTTTCGGGTAAGGTAAAATGTTGATTGAGTTGTTGAAAGATTATGTGAATTGAATTGAATTGAATTGAATTGAATATGAATGGAACGTTGTTAGTAAGATTGTTGGCATTGTTGTTGGTTTGGCCGAGTTGAATTCTCGGATTGTTGTTAATAGATGAATTGGGCCGAGCCGGATTCTCGGGACGGTGTATTTACGGGGGAGATCAAGCAAATTTAGATTACGGTAAATGTATTTGAAGGGTTAAGAGAGGCATATGATAATGAACCTAACAATTGCGTTAATCGTCTTGAATGTAGACTAGCGGCCAACAAGTTTGGACGATATAAGTGTAGCTAGTAAGGCGCGCGCGGTATGTTAAGGCTCGTCCCTTTTTTCTTTCTATGGCATGATTCGTATGTAAGATTTTATAAATACTTCCATAACGTTCTCATTTCCTTCTTAAAAGTTATTAAATGTTTCCCAAAATCTTCATTTTTCTCCAAAAATCCAAGTTTTACGATTTTTGAAAGTTTTTATGATTAAAACAACGACTATGATTTTATGATGACAATGATGATACATATAGAAAACGTCTATGATGAATATGTCAAGGATATGTTCTTACCACGAATACGACGATATGAAATGTTAAGCTATTTTTGGATAATGACTATTTTAAAGGTTTCAAAGTATATGAAATGATATGTCTATGATGAGTATAACAAGAATGATTCCATGACTAAGAGCCTTAAGTCAAGAGTCCAATGCGAGTATGAAAGTGTTAAACTAGTTCTTGACCTTTAATTCTATTCCTTAGTTATGATACTATTTTTTTTTTAGGATTTCAAAGCATACAAATTAACGTTTATGATGTCCATGATTTCATTCCATGTTTTCTTTTAATGTTATTTTCCGTTGGTAGTCTCGCCTTATGATAATCGTTCCTCCAAGGTGAGACATGAAACGAACGGTTACTCCATAATGTAATCGGAGGTTTCCGACCTTGTCACACCCCAATTTCTGATAGGGTGTGATGGGCACCCGACCCTTACCTAGAGCCGAGCGAACCCCGTACTCTCGTAATACTCATAGCCATACTGGGCCCACAAAGCCTAACCTAAGCACAGGGTGAAATTTTTTTTGAAAAACATACATGCCTTTCATCTTTTCAAATCAAACAAGATCCGTAACCATAGCGAATCTGTAAACACATGAAATTCATAACACGCTGCATACTGATACATCGGCATATAGCCGTTTACAAACGAACATCTCATACACATGACACCGTTCGCAAAGTCTCTAACATAACCGGATACCATACAAACGCACTCGATGCCGAAGATCTCCGGAGGAAATGGAGCTCGCCAATCCGGCCGGAACATCTTCTCGCTAATATCATCGCTCACCGTCGGGTACCGCGCGCATGAAACGCAGCCCCCGAAGAAAGGGGGTCGGTACATTTAGAATATGTGCGAGTATGCAAAGCGAGAAAATACGAGAAAACGAAATAAGGCGTGCCGAACGCGAACACAATAGTCCAAATACCAACGTACTTACCTGCGACATCCTAGGCGTACATGCACAAACCATACACACATACCGCGGCCAGGAACCCAGCGGTTAATGTTATAACTATATAAATATACACAGCTACACATACATACATACATACATACATACATACCGCGGTCAAGAATCCAGCGGTCATGTCACAGCCCGCGGTCAAGTATCCAGCGGACGATATCACACATACACATGCCGCGGCCAAGTATCCAGCGGTCATGGCACAGCCCGCGGTCAAGTATCCAGCGGACAATATCACACATACCGGCCCGGGACTCGGCGAAAGAGGTAATCACAATACACACGAGCGGAATCGTAAGTAGTCATACGTATATAATTTCTTTTATTACAAACTCAACAAAACAACCAAAACACACCATTTCCTTAAAACCAAGACAATAGTTAAATTAGGTTCTTTTTCAAACATTATTCGAAAACATATTAATAGCAAACAAACAATTTAATTACCTTCCAAAATCCGATGACCAAATAGATTTATTATCATTAGTAAGTACGAAACAAGTTTCGTGTTTATTGGAATTAGTATACAATAGTTACAATTTTCTTCGAAATCGTTCTTATGTGTCAAAATGTATTATCAAACGTAATAAAGTAATTAAAATAATTATTTATAGCAATCGGGCAATAGTCAAAAGTTTTCCTTTCAAAATCACACAAGCATACCAAACGGGCGACATTGGGAGATCTCGGGATGCGTGGGCCCCACCTCCGGTCGAGCCGAGGTGGCGGACATAATTTACAAACAATAGGCTCCCTACAGCCATCCTGAAGTTTCGGAGCGATCCAGATACGCTTACAATAGTTACAAAGGTTTAAGCGTTCCTTTGGTCAAATATAAGGATTATAATTCAATTGCGCTGAATGAATAGTATGCAAAATCAAACTCGGCTTTCCGAGAGCGGAATTATCCCCGAGGTTCCGATCTTAGCCTAGTAGGGCTAGGACATGCCAAAAGAAGGAAAGGGCAAGCTTTACATACCTGGATGGCGGCTTACGCTCCTTAAATCTCAATTCCCGTTTCGTCCAAAAACTGCAAATGGTCATTCTTACCAATTACTATTCATGCAAGCTTATATTTCAACTGGGGTTATTCTTGGCTACCGAAATTCCGGCGCACTTCCCTATAATTATGACACCTCCAGAGATTCAACTCGGCTCAAAACAATCAACAACAATCCGAGAATGGAACTCGGCCAAAATAACAACAACCATACCAAAACACATTCCAACACAAGTAATCTTCCCTTCTTGCATAGTATGTCAACTTTCAATCGATTGCGCACATTCGAACCAACATCAACGTTTACATATTCATTCACTAATTTGAGATCATTCAAACATAAACTAAGAGCATTTCAAGCTATATATCCAATATTCAACAATTTCATCAATTTTCATATTCCATCCAAAATTCTCATATATGAAACAAAAGCATCCAACACATTTTCTACTTACTACTTCATCACTAACAACCATAATCCACCCTTTAACAACTTCATTATCTTAATACCATAAAATCACATTAATGTAACATAATTCTCCACATTCCATTTTCATGCAAACTTAACCCATATACCCTTCATTTACATTAATAAGGGCACAACAACACAACTAACATACTAAACAAAATAAATCCATTCCTATTCCATTACCTTACATCACACGGCCCCATGGCATTTATCAACTTCAAACGATTTTCATTCAACTTTCACTTCTAAAACCAAGTCCACAATAACCATACTAGAATACAACATAAAATCCAACCTACTTCATTTATACTCTAGCTCATACACACGGCCACACATGCACACACACACACAAATACCATGCAAACTTCCATAATTTCATGCTTTCTATCCATTTCCACATACTACAACACAATTGAATCCTTCATAACACATGAGAAAGGATTGAATCTTACCTTTTTCCTTCAACTTCTTTACTAGTCCCAAATGCGAAAACGACGAAACGAACGATTTATCTTCCGAACCAACTATACCACGTTGTAGAGGACCCTTGAATTAGTAGGAATACAACAAGAAAATAATTTTTGGGAACAAAATTTGAGGAGACAAAAATTGAGGACCATGGCCGAATGGCCATGGTTGTTGTTCTCCATCTTCCTTTCTTTCTTTTTCTTGAAGATTCTAGAGAAACAAATGGCCCTTGTTTATTTTATTTGCAAACTTTGGCCCCTTCATGGGCTTGGCCCATTTTCTTCCTTTTTTTTTTCATGCCATGGCCGGTTGGGCCTCCCACTTGGGCTAGGCTTGTTTGTTGTTTTTTTTTTTTTGATTTTCCAAGCCCAATTATTTAGCCCACTTAATGAGCAATTCTTGAATCCATTTTTTTGTAATCCCAATTTTGCCCTTAGCCTCTTTTCCAATATTTCCGCATCCAACTTTTCATAACCAACTTATGAACCAAACAATACCAATTCGTTGCGTTGTCCTTAACTTGACACAATTATCCCAAACTATCCGAACGCGCAAAATACGGGGTGTAACAGACCTTATGTCACTCCGATGGATACATGATTTTCTTTGGGCTCTCCTGCATGCTTATACAATATATGTATATGACATATGTATATGAGATATGTATATGCACATGGGGTGGGGGGAAGGGATACATGGGGAATGGGAAGGGAAACATGTTTCATTGCCACCTGTCGGTACTGGTTTATCATCCGGACGCGGGATGCCGGTTGACGCCGGGATTTATGGGCGAGCCGGAGTATTTCGGCGCTATGTGGGCGAGCCGACGTTGTTCGGCGCTATGATATGAAATGATATGATATGATATGATATGACATGATATGATATGATATGACATGATATGATATGATATGATATGATATGATATGATATGATATGATATGATATGATATGATATGAAAGACAAGCATGCATGGCATACCTTAGGCGGCATTCACGTATACGTGTTACTCTTCTCCCACATGATATGTTCCATGTTTTTATACGGATATTATTCATATGTATACTCCTTACTACATTATTGTTCATGCCTTACATACTCGGTACATTGCTCGACCGACGATTTTTTTCATGGGCGCTCGCATTTCATGCCGCGAGTGCACACTCGTACAAGTAAGAGTTATTGCAGGAGACGTTCCAGCGGAGTTGGTAGACTCCATTTGTACACGGAGGCCGCCGAGCCGATTATATGTGCTATGCGCTTGTTCGCAGCTAGAGACTTTGCGGAGTCGTGGAGTCCGGAGTGTCGGCTTTAAAAAGGGTTCCACTAGTTGATGTATTTTTATTATACATTATGTTACGAGTCCTTGTGTTTACGGTACCGTGTTTAATTTGAGAAACGACGAAAAGATTTTGAAAATTTTACTATGTATTTTACCTTCAACTGATTTAAGAATCCCAAGAGAATATGTGTGTAACAAGAGTCCGAGGGTTCGCTCGGCTCCGATTATGGGGTCGGGTGCCCATCACACCCTAGTAAGATTGTGGGTGTGACAAAGTGATATCGAAGCGAGTCGGTCTAAGGGATGTCCGCAAAGTCGTGTCTAGAGTCCGTTTATGGGTGTGAAGCCGGCCACATTTATAAACAAGAGGCCGGGGCATCTAGGAATGGTTGACCTTCTTCGTCATTAGATCGTGCGATAGAGCCAAGTCATAAGAAATAAGATTCCTTATGCTAATCGTTGATTTTCGCAGCGCCCGATATCGGCGGAAAAAGGGCGAGGGATGATGTGGAAGTCAAAAGAGGTAAGACGGGATGGATATATTTGTTACGTTATGTGAAGTCGAGAGCCGCATAGGCAAATAGATATACACCGAGCGGAAAGTGAATATTGAGAAGAGAAAGGGTAAAACGGTAAATGCAAAAGAAAGGACGTATTACGAAAAAGTTTGGAAGCTTGTAAAGGCTTCGAATCGATTTTAGATCATGTTATAAAGGTCATATGAGAAAGTGGACACGAATATATCGGTATTAAGGCACCGAATTCCACCAAAGTTCGGGGTTAAGCGTGCTCAAAGGGAGCTTGATTTCAGGATGGGTGACCCCCGGGAAATAAACCAAAAGTTATACAAATTGAGATACAAGAGACAAATGAGAAGTTAAAAGTGACCTAAGGGGAAATTAAAGTATACGTAATGGTTGGGAACCATACGGGGTCACGTAAGACAAGGTAGGCTAGAATGGTGAAGAGACAAAAAGTGTATCATAGCCCGGGAAAGTTGGATAGGCTTGAACAATGTTTGAAAGTATTTTGTGGGTTAGTGAATAATGCATATATATATATACATATATGAGTGTGTAGATATTCCATATGATTGTATCAGTGGACAAGGGAGTCCCAGCAACCGGCGCTACGGTAAGGAAGGCGCTAAAGGTAAGTTGTTATTGTTCTACCACAAGTTTAAGACTTGAGAGTCTAGTGTGGAGATAGTTACAAAGGAAAAGAGAGTGAGTTCATGGAAGGCAAGGAGATCAACAAAGTCGGGAAAAGTGAAAAGTAAGAAAGCTTAGTAAGGGAAACCTCGAGAGAAGCTATCGACAAAGCGCGAGAATGTTTGGGTAAGGACTCAAAGTAGACATGTGAAAAGGAATAGACAGTGATAAAAGGAAACAGGAAAGAAGTGTACAAGGTTGAAAGACCGATTTTGATAAGCAAGGCGGAAGGAATAGTGACTAAGATAGGGCAATGTGAAGTAAGAAAAAAGAGTGATTAAGCTTAGCGACGATATAATAAGACTTTGTCCTTGAAAAATATATGAAGGAATAAATGTATGGCCATACTAGAATGGTTGCCTCAAGCATGGAAGAACTGTTATGAGAGGATGACCTAAGAAAGGGCGAGATCTATGTGTTAGAAAGGAATAGTTCACGAGCTTTAGAACCCATATGAAGAAATGGTAAGAAAAAGAAGGTACTCTCGGTTAGCATATAAGGAGCCCAAAAGTGGGGGGGGGGGGGGGACCATATTATATTAGACTTAAAAAGGAATCACAACACTATCAAGTACCAGAAAAGGAAATCTATTAGCTTGGAATCAGAGTACAAAAATATCGGTGTGTCGCTTAATACTTGGGAGAAAAGTAGAAGCGAAATAACAATGAGTATACTAAGAGATAGACCCGAGGATAAAGGAATAGCCTACAACCGCATTGATCGTTACGTAAAGATTGCGTACCGCATACATGGTTTCCGTTAAGGTGTGGTGATGAACGGAAAAAAAAGAGATGGTCCGAGAAAGACAAGTGGATGCGTTGGTCCAAAGAATTAGAAAACCCATGATATCGAACAAGGACTCATAAAAAAGGTCAAGGAGTTCGATTGTCAGAAGAGGAAAATAGGGTAACGAGATAAGGAATGGGCTCGAAGGAAAGTGGCAACTATAAAAAAAAGGGACCCCTCTCCCCCAAAGTATTAGGACACCCCATAGATCGACGAACATTCGAGGACGAATGTTCTAAAGGAGAGGAGGATGTTATAGCCCGTATTTCGTACGTTCGGATATTGCGAGACAATGGTGAGAAGTTAAGGACAAGACTATGTTCTAAAATAATTTTAATGTACTAGTTGTTAGGAATATTATTTATGAACATTGGTATTATGGAAATGTTGAAAAGGTTAAGGGTAAAAAGAAAATTCACAAAATGGCCATGGAAATAATGTGGAAGGCTAGGGGTCGAAATGGTAATATTGAGGGAAGCGAGGGGCAAAACGGGAATTTCACAAAAAGGGTTCATGAAGGTTCCAAAAAGGGGGCATATTGGCCATGTGATGGAAAATATGGACTAAAGTGTATATGGTAAAATATTAAGTCATCTTTTAGTTTAATGAAATTCAAGAAAAAGAGAAAATTCTAGAGAAAGGATGATGACAAATAAGTAGTCATCTTTGAAAATTCAAAGGGGAGAAAAGGAAAGAAAATTCTAGAGAAATTCGAGGAAGTGGAATCATGTGTTTAATTTCTTATTTTGAGGGACCTAATTATAAACATGGACAAGTGGTGGGAGATATATATTTATATATGTAAGTGGTCATCATTTTAAGGAGAGAAAGACTTGGAGAGAAAGACTTGGAGAGAAAGAAAAAAAGAAGGAGGATTCGGCCAAACATGGCACTGGGAGAGAGAGTGAAGGAGAAAATTATTTTTCCCTAGCATTCCAAGTAATTGGAAGGTCCTCTACAACATGGAAGGGTTGTTGGAACAAGAACATCACTCATTTGCACAAATTCAACCCTAGTCAAGTGGAAAGTTGAAGGAAAAGGTAAGAACTAATCTTCCTTTATGTATTATGGATGTTTGGTACATGTTGTGGTACGAAAAAATGAAGGAAAAACATGAAATCAATGGTATTGAAGTGTGGCCGTGTGGTGTGTGGTAATGGCCGAATATATGTGTGTTGTGTTGTCTTGCAAGGGAAGAATGGATTGATTCTATGTAGAACGTCGTCGTTGTTGTAATGTATGAAAAGATGAGAATTCCATGGAAATGTCGTAGTGATATGTAGCATGTTGGTTGTTATTGAAATGCTAAGTGTCACACCCTAATTTCCGATAGGGTGTGATGGGCACCCGACCCTGGCTTAGGGCCGAGCGAACCCTCTAACTGTCATAGTACTCGTAGTCATAATGGGCCCCTAACCGGCCATAAATGCGTAATGAAATTTTTTTTTTTTTTAAAACAATATACAGTATACCTTTCAAATCAACATACTTGCGACTGTACAAAATCTGTAATATCATGTATATAATACAACGGCTTATAGAGCCGCTCACAACTGACGTCCTATACACACGACTCTGTCTGCAAAGTCTCTAACATAATCAGATACCATGGCATATGTATACACCGACTCGGCCAGCACTCCGAGAAAATGGAGCTCGCGCCACCTTGCCGGGAACACCTTCAAGCACGTCTTGACTCCGGGTACCGCGCGGTATGAACGCGACCTCGAAGACGTGGGGTCGATTTTAATATGTGCGAGTATGTAAGGTATGCAACAACATAAAGCATGAATATAACCTTTGGGATCAAAAACGGAAAGAGGTAAGAAAGAACCGTACGGGGAATGCCTTTGGGGGATACCCCGTACCTTTTTTTTAAAAAGT
>NW_026727565.1:0-33531 GCF_029784015.1 Lycium ferocissimum
CTTCACTTAACTCAAGTGTTGAATTGATGAAACAAGGACTCAATCTTCCAAAACAACTACGCCAAGTCGGAAGGGACCCTGAATTAGTTTGAATACCACAAGAAAATAATTTTGAAGAAAGATTTCCAGGGACAAATATTGGAGGACATGGCCGAATGCCATGTCTCCTTGCTCTTCATCTTTTTGTTATTCTCCTTCTCTTATTTTCTTGAAACTTCCAAATGATAAGGCTTTATATAATTGTCACATGGAAAATTAATTAAGTCAAGTGGGCTTGGCCATTGTATGGCCACCCTCACTCTTTGGGCTTTAATTTTTCCTTTTTATTTTTTGAGCCCAATTGGTTACAAATCTCGTTTTGTAATTCCCGAAACAAATTCTCAAAATTCCAATTTTTGCCCCTTGGCCTTCCTCAATATTTCACATTCAATATTTCCTTAAACATCACATTTGCGCCTTAAGTAAGATCCATCTAAAGCCTTATTTCTTACCATTCCGAATTATCTCAATTTTTCCGAATACGCACAAAATGCGAAATATAACACCAACCTTACTCTTAACACTTCATACCATCGAAAGATGAATATCGACTTATGCTTCAAGGAAAAATCAACAAAATCGGAAATTGAAAGTCTTGTCTTTAACTCGTCGCAAACAACTTAAAATATTCCGACATACAAAGTACGGGGTGTAACAGACACGCCATGCTATGATATGATATAATCTCCTATGATATAGTGCGACATGATATTATATGATAAGGTATGTCATATTACGCTCTCTATTTTCTATGTCTATGATAAGAGATATCTTCCTAAGATAAGCACACATAGTATCCTACCAAAGTATGGCCTTCCTATGCACGGGTTATCTTCTTACTTCATTATATATCCTGCGAACCTATGACATGGTGATCCTTACTTATGTTTATACTTACATTGTTTACCTCCACGCCTTACATACTTGGTACACTATTTGTGCGCGTCCCTTCGTGGACGTCTAAGGTTCATGCCGCGCACGTCGGCGGTAGATCGGGACCCGGTTTCTAGGAGTTCTATCGACAGGATAGCGAGCTCCCGAGCTTGCTCACGAGCCACGGTCTTTTTGCACTACTCTTGTATATGTATTCGGGCACGACAAACATTCTCGGCCCTTCCTATGTATATGTATACTATGTTGAGGCCTTGCGTAGACGAGATATGCATGAGATGTTTTGTGTTACGATTGTCCTGTCGCCGTATAATGTATTGTCAAAGCTATTGGCCTAGTCTATGTATATTATTATGTTACCAATGCATATGTCGAAAAAAGAGTGGTGTAGTTCATATGGCCCACTTAGTAATAAAGGTAATATGATAGACAAGGGGTGTCCGGACAGAGTATCGGCGCTCGTCGCGCCCTAGTTGGGTCGTGACGGCTGGTCTCCTTGACCGTAATCTCCCCCGGACCGAGAACTTGGAGCCTCGAACTGCGGCCCCGCCCCCGAACGGTAAGAACGACGGATCTCCCGCCCGTAAACCGGGGGAGGTGCACTTGTCACCGCGGCGGTTTGAGTGCCCGGAATAGTTTGCCTCGATCCACCCCCATAATCACCTCCTCGCGCCCATAGATCTTGCCCGTTTGCTCTTCCTCCCCATCGGTGTCACGATCACCGCTCTCCGGGGGTTCTTTGCCCACCTCTAAATTTTGAGCATGAGCATGAATTCGGGAAATGTCCATCCCATCTTGTAATGGGTTGCGTAGACAATCTTTAAACAAATGTGGCCCTAAGCCACTCACGGGTGGTATACCCGTCACCCATATCGGCCACATTGTAGGAGCATATCTCGCCAAAGAATTAAATTGGAGATCGTGACTCCCGGGCGCTCATACTTCCTTGCTTTAAATTCAGGAACCTATCCGCTCTAGCTCGGTGGACCTCAGGAGGTAAGTAGTGGCGAATGAAAGCATCAACAAACTCTTGCCACACGGGAGGAGGCGCATTTTCTTGCCTCGATGCTCTCCAATTATTGTACCATAAAACCGCCACGTCTTGGAGTCTATATGATGCCAACTCCACTGACTCGGTCTCGGAAGCATGAATAATCCGCAACGTTCTCAACATTTCATCAATAAAGCCTTGCGGGTCTTCATCCGGCTTGGACCCGAAAAATTTCGGCGGATTAAGACTCATGAAGTCACGGCTCCGGGTACTAGTTGAACGATCACCGAGCCCGCATTTTGCCTTTGTGCAGGCGGCAACCAACCAGGTGTCTAACAAGTTAATGGCTCGGCTACTTGTTGGCCCGAAGCGATTTGGTGGAGGAACCGGAGGAATAGAGCTGGAACGAGAAACCCCTTCTTGTCCTTCCGATAGGAGGGTAGTGGAGGCATGGATAAAGCCTCGCGATGTGATTCCCTTCTCTATATTCATAGGCGGCTCTGCTTCCGCTCGCCTGCTTTGTCGTAGCCTGCCCTTCGGGCGGCTTTAACTTTTGGCGGCATTTAAAACCATAGCACATTCGTTAGGGAAGAGTATATCTTATACACGGCTCTATCGCACGATCTCATATGAAGAAGGATGGTCATTTTTCCTAAATGCCCTGTAGCCTCCTGTTTATTAGCGTGGCACGCAACACACCATAAACAAGACTTCACTAGACACGGCTCGTAGACACTTCCTAGGACTGTGTCACACCCCGACTTGGCTAGGGTGTGATGGGCACCCGACCCCGTGTACGGAGCCGAGCGAACCCGCTAACTCTTATTACACATATGAACTCTTTGGATTCTTAAGACAAAATGAAGTAAAATACATAGCAATTTTTTTTTCAAAATCTTTTCGTCATTTCTCAAAGTAAATACAGATTGAAAATATGAGGGCTCCGTATAATAAAACACGTCAACCAGAGAAACTCTTTTTAAGGCTGACACCTTAGACCCACGACTCTGTCTGCAAAGTCTCTAACTGTAATCAGATATCATAGCACGTGTGCGCTGACTCGGCTACACTCGCAGCAAACGGAGTTCGCCAACTTCGTCGAAACATCTTCTATGCTAACTTTGCGTCGTGGGTGTACTGCGCGCGTGAAACGCAACCCCCGAAGAAGAGAGGGTCGGTACGAACAATGTACCGAGTATGTAAGGCATGAATAGTAACATAGTAAGAAATGTATACATGAACAATAACCGCATAGAAACCTGAGAACATGTCATGTCAAGCCGTGCCTCGTACCTAGGAATCATATTGCATGGAAAACATAGAACATATCATAGGATAGCGGAGAGTAACCCGCATATGAGTGCCCCGGGGGCGGATGCCATGCATGCTTATTTGGTCATATCGGTCATAGTGCCGCACGACGGCTCGCCCACATAGCGCGATTACTCCAAATCGGCCATAAATCCCGCGTCCGGGCATCCCGCGTCCGGATGATAAGCCGGTGACCGATTGTGTGGCAATGAAACATAGTTTCCTTCCCAATTCCCGTGTATTCAAGTATCCCATCCCCAAGCCATGTTCATATTTAGCATGCAAGAGAGCCCAAGGAAATCATGTATTTATCGGAGTGACGTAAGGTCGGAAACCTCCGATCGCATTATGGAAGAATCATGGTCGCTGCCGTCTCACCTTGAAGGAACGATAATCATAAGGCGAGACTATCAACATAGAACATACCATAGCATATCGGGTCATAGACATAGCATATCCGACATCATCATTGTCATCATAGAATCATAGTTGTCATAGAATCATAGTCATCATAGAATCATAGGCATCATAGAATCATAGTCCCCATAGAATCATAGACATCATAGAATCATAGTCGTCATAGGATCATAGTCGTTGCTTTAGTCATTAAGACTTTCAATATTGTAAAACTTGGTTTTTGAAGAAAAGAATATTTTGGAAAACACTTGTAAACTTTTAGTAAGGAAAAATCATGCATTGGGGTCAAGGGTTTAGTTAAAACAATTCTTATTTAGTAGTCGAAATTAGTATCCGAAAGTTTCCTTTAACTGTAATATTGAAGTAAACCAAAGGGAGCCATAGGAGGAAATTAGAGAATAGTGGGCCCACCTCGAGTCAAATGAGGCGGCGTACATAATTTACGTATAAAACGTTTCGTGACATGACTTACGAGAGTCTTCGGGCATACGGATCTTATTCCTGCAAGTTCTAGATGTTTAGACCTTCTTTTCAACTATTCATGAACATTTGATTCAATTTCTTGAATGAATAGTGATCAAATTTCAATCTCGAATTTCTAGGATCAGAGTAATCCCCGAGACACGTGTTCAAGCCTATTACATCTAAGACATGCCAAAGAAAGAAAGTGAAGCCTTACATACCTCTTTTCGTTCCTTCTGCTACTCCAAAACCAAGTTGCGAACTCGCCAAAATCCACAATTTGGTCATGTTCACCAAACCTTGATTAGAAGCCTTTTGAGTTGGATTCTCAAATGAACTCAATAATGAAATTTTCACAAGACATTTCCCCGTAAATATACCATGCCACCAAGTTTAACTTGGCCGATTTCAATCAACAACAACCCCGGGAATGCAACCCGGCCAAACTAACAACATTACCAACAATTATACTAACATCATTGTATTCCATATATGCAAGAACATTTTATTCCATCAACATACCATTGGACCCGAAATCACCAATTTCCTTAGGAACAACGACAATACATTTCCTTCTTCCATATTCATAGACTATATCAACAATTCCATATGTTAACAACTTCATTTCCATCAATACAAGAATCTACATTAATGCATACAAACTTTCCAAATCAGCCCACAACAATCTTATCTCCCATTTAAATCATCAAACACTCATTTTCATCATAGAATCTACCCCACAATCAACCAAAATCACTAAATTAATTTAATTCGTTCTTCCTATACTAATCAACCATCCCCACGGCTACACCCCCAACATGCAAGATTTCATGAGTTTCATCTATTTCAACATATTACAACATGCACCACCATTCATAATACAACAATCCATCATGCTAAATAAATTAGTTCATCACTTCCATAATATACCATATGTACACGGCCACCCACAACACATGCATAACTTCATAAGTTCATTCATTTCCACACTCCACCACATCCACAAACCATGCATAACATATATAAAATAAGATTGAACCATACCTTGTTCCTTCACTTCTTCACCACTCGGCTAGGTTGTTTTTCTTGCAAAACAAGTGGTCTCCTTCTCCCAACAACCACTCCACATGATAGGGAACCTTCCATTTAGTAGAAAAACAAGAAGAGAAAAATTTTTGGGCCAGATTTCCCAAGGGCTGAGTTCGGCCAGCCCATGGCCGAACCCCCTCCTTTCTCTTGTTCTTCATCTTTCTCCAATTCTCTAGAATTTTAGGTGAAGAATTGTCTTGTTATTCAAGCCTTATACATATATATATATATGAGGGGGCACATGGCCGGTCATGTGCCCCTATTTTCCTCCAAATTTTTCTTCAATTCTCTCAATTTTTCTAGATTTTTCTTTAAATTGCAAAAGATGAATGACTCCTTGACTTAGTCAACCTTTGTCCACATATGCATGTCTTGCAATATAGAATAACACATGGCCTCTGATTCTCCTTATTCCAAGTTTGCCCTTAAATTTCCATAACAATAATATTTATAAGCGACTTGCGCATTCAAACAAAACCGAAAAATGGCCTTGCCCTTAACTTCCCGCAATTGCCTCAAAATATTCCGACGTACAAAATGCGGGATATAACAGACTGAACTGCTCTGATACCACTTAGCCACCGAATACCCCTCGCGGCCCGTAGTTCAGGTCGTGACAAACACAGCGCGAACGCACCACTACAAGGCACGAACGCATTGAACTATTTTGAGGCCCGGGTTAGGGATGAAGGTTGTATCATAAGAGTGCAAGAATAATATGCATATGACATTTGGAGACCATATGGTGTAAATCGGGCAGTGCGTTGCTTGACGAAAAGCCCTCGTTGCTGTACTCTAAGTGGGGCCCACACGTTAGAGTTTTATAAAGGAAATATGAAGATACATATGAGTAGTACATGGAAAGTTGAGCAAGTCCTAAGAAGGATCCATAAGCCAAATATGAGCATAAACCCTCCAAAAGGACGATTTAAGAAAACATTTTCGGATGATCTGACTTAGAGAGGCTAAAACGCCATTATAAGTTTGGAATTTGGAAAAACAACAAGAATTAAAGTTGTAGATAATTGAATTGGATTTCCAACCATAGGTCGTGGGCCCCCACACGATATCAGGATAAAGAGTTATGACCTTTTTACTTAATGAAGGCGCAGGCAGAAAAATTAAGGCTGCGCGAACGCGCAGAAGGAATTTTAAGTCGGTCCAGGCAGAACCTGGACCGCTATTTAAAGGGGATTAATCCCATTTTCTTCATCAAATACCCCAAGACTTCTCCAAAAATCTGGAGGCTTCCTCCCAACTCCCAACACCAACTTTTTAGCCCAAAACCAGGTATAATTCCCAAATTTCGATCCAGACGGCATATAGTTGCAACTACAAAATTGTGTATTAACGCGTTGTGGTTTAAGCTCAAGGTGGAGAAGTGAAGATACGGAAATATTATCGAGAGAAAGGTATGAATCTTCTGCTATTAACGTTAATCTTGGTTTATTTATGGAGAAGGAACTGTAAAATTGTTATAAAATGATTCTGTGATGGAAATATGGGACAAACACCATATGGGATGTTTATGAAGTATTTTGGAGTTGGAAATATTATGGTTAATATTGGTATTGTTGTGATTGTTGTTGGTTGTTGAATTGAGAATTCGGGCTAGGCATATAAATAGGGGAGATGCTGCCCGATTTTCGGCAGAATATAAAATAGTTTGATTTGAAACTTGGAATAAGTATGCGATAAAGAGGCTAACATTAGTGTGAATCCTCTCGAGTGTAGCCTTGCAAGCTTGGACGCACAGGCGTAGCCAATAGGAGGTTGAACAGGTATGTTAAGGCTCGTCCCCTTTCTTTCAAAGACATGATTCCTATGGTATGACTTCATAAATGTTTCCGTAACCTTCTTGTCTTCAAAAGCTATAAGTCCATGGTTCTTAAAACTTCTCATGATGTCAAGGATAGGAATGATTTTATGAGGGTGACAACGATAATGATGATTTTGTGTTTTGAGAACTCAAGTTTATGATTTCAAAGCGAATATGAAAATGTAGAGCTACTTCTAGATTTTTTTCAATTTTATCCATTGATGATGACACTACCTCTAAAGGTTCTAGGCTGTATGTAAAGTTATCCGTTCTTTCTTTTTGGCATGAACTACAGAAAGTGAGCGAACGACGAACATACATGACTCCAATGAACTCTAATTCTCAGTAGTACTTGACATGATAGTTGACATGATAGTTGTCTTTGATTCTCAAGTGTTGGTTCATCCTGATTATTCTATTGAGTCTCAGATGATGATTTAGTTTGCATATGGTTGCTCATGATATTCTACTCGTGCATACCGTTAATATATCATTCACCGAGTCATTTGGGTACGTAATCATGCACAGTTTCATTGCATTGTTCACCGAGTCCCTCACTAGAGGGCCGGGTATGGTGTATATATGATTATTTCACTGAGTCCCTCACTAGAGGGCCGGGTACGGTATATGTATGATTATTTCACCGAGTCCCTCACTAAAGGGTCGGGTACGGTATATATATGATTATTTCACCGAGTCCCTTACTAGAGGGCCGGGTACGGTATATATATGATTATTTCACCGAGTCCCTCACTAGAGGGTCGGGTACGGTATACATATGATTGTTTCACCGAGTCCCTCACTAGAGGGCCGGGTATGGTATATATGTATATGACTTCATTCACCGAGTCCCATAATGGGCCGGGTACGGTATATTATATATATGAATGACACTCATGTCATAAGGGACAGATGCATTGATATCTTTGATTATCATATTTGCCTCCTGCCATCTTTTATTCAGTCATGATCTTCTTTATTGTATTTCATGCTTTACATACTCAGTACATTTTTCATACTGACCCCCATTCTTCGGGGGCTACGTTTCATGCCCGCAGGTACGGATACTCAGTATGGTGATCCTCCAGCTTAGGACTGCTACTCAGCTGCTTGGGGAGCTCCATTGTTCCGGAGCCTGAGCCATTTGGTACAAATCCTTGGGTATAGGCTTTGTTATACTTTTAGAGGTCTGTAGACATAGGTGGGTTGTATATATATATAATCTGGTCAGTGATACATATGTAGTTCATTTTGGATATTCCCGTGAATAGTGGCAGCCTTCTCGGCTTGCATATTTTGTTATGTTGGGTTAAATGTGACTTCTCAGGAGCCAGGTTCGTTTTGATGTATGACATGATGAGTTTACAGCAGGTTTTTATGGATTTCCATATTGTTTTCAATTCAGTCTGATTATATCCAGCAAGTTCGTATACGGGTGTCCTGTTCGGGCACCAGTCATGGCCCATCGATTTGGGTCGTGACAGTCAGTACGAAAAATGTACTGAGTATGTAAAGCATGAAGTACAATAAAGAAGATCATGACTGAGTAAAAGATGACAGGAGACAAATATGATGATCAAAGATACCAATGCACCTGTGCTTTGTGAGATGAGAGTCATACACATCTATATAATATACCGTACCCGACCCTCAAGTAAGGAAATCGGTGAAATGATCATATATATACCGTACCCAGCCCTCTAGTGAGGGACTCGATGAAATAATCATATATATACCGTACCCGGCCCTCTAGTGAGGGACTCGGTGAAATAATCATATATATACCGTACCCGGTCCTCTAGTGAGGGACGCGATGAATTGATCATATATATACCTTACCCGGCCCTCTAGTGAGAGAGTCGGTGAAATAATCATATATATACCGTACTAGGCCCTCTAGTGAGGGACTCGGTGAAATAATCATATATATACCGTACGAGAGAGAGAGAGAGAGAGAGAGAGAGCCCCTCTAGTAAGGGACTCGGTGAATAATAATCTATATACCATACCCGGCCCTCTAGTGAGGGACTCGGTGAAATAATACAATGAAACTGTGCACGAATACGTACCCGGCTCGGGACTCGATGAAATGATTTAATAACGTTATGCACGAATAGAATATCAGGAGCAACCATATACAACTAAATCATCATCTGAGACTCAATAGAATAATCAGAATGAACCAACACTTGAGAATCAAAGGCAACTGTCATGTCAAGCACTACTGAGAACTAGAGTTCATTGGAGTCATGTACGTTTGTCGTTCGCTCATTTTATGTAATTCATGCCAAAAAGAAAGAACGGATAACTTTACATACACTTTGGAGCCTTTAGAAGTAGAGTCATCATGTTGAATAAAATTGAGAAAATCTAGAAGTAGCTCCACATTCTCATATTCGCTTTGAAATCGTAAACTTGAGTTCTTAAAACACAAAATCATCATTATCGTTGTCACCATCATAAAACCATTCTTATCCTCGACATCATGAGAAGCTTTAAGAACCATGGATTTTTAGCTTTTGAAAACAAGAAGGTTACGGAAACATTTATGAAATCATACCATAGGAATCATGCCTTTGAAAGAAAGGGACGAGCCTTAACATATGCACATTCCCCCAACTACCTACGCTTATCCGTCAGAGCCCGCAAGTCTACATATAAGACCATTCATACTATGATTAGGCCTATTGTTATATACTTATCCTAAGCCTTCAAATAAATCTTTCAAGAATCTGCCGAAATTTTGGCAGCATCTCCTCTGCTTATATGCCTAACCCGAAACCTCAATGCAACAACCAACAACAACAACAACAATACCAACATCAATAACATCATTTCCAACACTAGTATATACCATAAAATAGCCCACACGCTATTTTCCAACTTCCGTAACTAACCCACTTACTGTACAATTTATCTCCGTGAATGAACCGGTATTGGCGTAAATAGAAAGAGATCCATACCTTACTCTTGTTGAAGTATCAATATCTCCGATATCCGCTTCGAATCCACATCAAAATCCATCGCAAAACAAGACTACAATCACAACCACGCGCTATCCAGACCTAACCTAATATTTCGCCACTTGAAAATTGCTCACTTTTTGATATTCTCACACCCTCAACTGTTTTTCTAGAATTTTCTGGGCAAAATCTGATGAAAAAGAGGGTTATTCCCCTTTATATAAGGGTCAAATTCGAGTCGGATCACTCTAGCAATTTACTGTAGCAGTACTGTAGCACCCGTTTCTGCTTTGTCATCCGAACTTGTAACATCCATAATTCTCTACTCTAAATTCCTATCGATGAGAGGTTTGTTGCATTGAATACTAGACTCGACGAACTTCATTTTAGGCTTTTGTTTTAGTTCAAAACACTTCATATGCTAAGAGATATTCTTCCCTCAAGTTGGACCAAAATTTTCACATGAAACTTTACTCATCCTTTCTCCAAAGTCGTACTACTCCATTTCTTCCACTCATTTCCTTTTTAAAACCTTCCGATGTACCTTATATACATCCTTCACTTATTAAATATACTTAATAATGCTTGCTCCTTATATTCCAAAGTGGTTTTACTTAACCATAACTCAACGTACTTATGTTTCAAATTTGATAAGTGCTTCTTCGAAGATACAGGGTGTAACATCCTTCCCCCCTTAAAAACATTCGTCCTCGAATGTTGGAGTGCATCGATCCTCAATGTCCTCCAACTCCTTTGGTCTCTTATAATACCGGAATTCTCTCATCGTATAGCTTGACTTATTTTCCTTTCTGCTAATCGAGGGTTTTGCATTTGAACGAAGCGCTTATGCATTACAGATCCATTCTTGCTGCCTTCTTTAAGGCCTTTCTACTTCTACCTTTTATGACTGAACATTTCCCGAATCAACGGGTTAATGGGGACATTGGAATCCATCAAAACATTTCACGGAACGTTTGGTCACACTTTGCTCTCTTTATCCTTCGTCTTCCTTCACAACTGTTGTCACTGAAATTCTTCTTACTCCGAGTTTCCGGTTTCACGCTACGTCTACAATATATCATTGAGAGTTAATATGCTACACTCTTCCCCTTCCACTATCAATCATTTTATTCACTTAGCTCACTTATTCGAAATTTTCCATGACTACTTATTGGCATCCCACCTATGCATTGTAGTTCTTCCAGTGTTCTGCCATTTCTTGTTCGTGCCGTGAAATCCTTGCAAATATGCCCTTTTCTTTCTTCTCATTCCTGCCGCCAAGGCTAGTCCATACTCATGAATATTTCCCATACATCCTTTTGTTTCCTTTATAATTAAATATCGGTATTTCTTATCCTCATCCCATGTCATTGATGTACTACCTCCCGGTTAGCTTTGTTAGTTCATTATCCTCTCGCTTGTCCTTAGTGATTGCTCAATTTTCCTTTTCTTCCCTTCTTCTTCTCTCCTCTCCTTTTGACTTGACCCTATTAGTGTACCTTTCTCGCTTTCCTCCTCAAACCTTCCTTGAGTTCCTTCCTCCTCGAACGCCCTTCTCCACTTGTTATTTGATAGTATTGACCTTGAAGTTCATGAAATATTCCTTTAAATGCACAAATCCGTTCTGTTCTTAAACCATCTTTTAGGAAGGCTCCTCCGCATTTGAGGCAACCGTGTCAATATGACTACACATTTATCCCTTTATATACCTCTCGAGAGCTGGAAATCTCTTAGCATCGTTGCAAGGCCTGATCATTCTTTCTCTTACTTTCCATCCCTATTGGTGATTACTATCCTTTAGTCCTAATTATCGAAGCCTGTTCTCTAACCCTACGTATTCATCTTTTGTTTCCATGCTGCCACACTTTATCCCTTTCGCAGGCCTACCTTTGAATCTCATTCAAATAGTCCCTTGCCTTGCCTATCGTCCCTCTTGGAAACTTCACTCTCTCTCGTTCCTTACACATTCTAATCCTTTTACTTTCTATATACTCACTTTCTTCCTTTTCCTGGTGTTATAGCATTAGGACTTTCCAATTCTAACCTGTAGTGAAAATAGCATCAACTTACCTTGTAGCATTTGTCACTTGAAATTCTATACCCTGTCCGATTAATGCCTTCAGTATATAGCAGCGCCGATTGCTGGGACACACATACCAATTTGGCGCATTGACATATTGGCACGACCTGACTAGGAGCCATGACGGGTTTTCGGGGCTAACCACCGAGCACCGCTCATACTATTACCTATCGTACTCATCCTGCGTTCATTCATTATTCTCATACTCAAAATCATAGGAAAACCATTTCCATTTTGAAACATATTTACCTTTATATACATGAGCCCTTCGGCTATCAAAATAATATATCTACAACGAGGAAATCATGAGACCATACTACCCACACATACGTATCTACGAGCCTCTACTAGAGTACTAGACATATAGAAAGGACAGGACCCCGTCGTGCCCAAATTATATATACATAAAATCATAAGCAATGGCACTTCCGGAACAATGGAGTGCTCTAAAGTCTGCTGATAGCTCCTATGAATCTGGATCACCTCCCTATCTACCTGTGGGCATGAACACAACGTCCAACGAAAGAGGATGTCAGTACGAGTATTGTATTGAGTATGTAAGGCATAAACAATAATAATACAGCAATGAAATAGGGAGGAATCAAATAAAGAACAACCTGTAACTGACTGTCAATTTTGAAAGATATAAAACATGTTAACTCACTTCATCAACATCATCACATCATGTATGCATATCTATATAAGCTGCCCGACTATATAGGTATGGTGTGATCATCATTAGCCTGCGTTTAGGCCTCCCGCGTCCGGCGTAACCATCTCATGCCGCCCACTAGTGGTGCCTACCCATGCCATCTAGACATGGTGTATACGCTGCCCGCCTAGCAATGTCTGCCCGACTATACAGGCACGGTGTAACATCATCATCAGGTACTTATCGTAATGCATGTATAGAAACTCAAAGACAGCTATACTTTACCGGGATAACATAAGGTCGTGAACCCCCGGTTCCATTATGGAGCATTCATAAGCATTCTGCCTCACCTTGAACGAATTAGCATATAAGGTGAGTGTGGCACAAAGAACAACATCAATAAAGCATAATTAGAATTGTTAACTTTAGGATCTTTAGACTTGACTCATCATCATCACTATCGTACGCATGGCATATCTTGTTTCTGTGTTTTATGTTGAGCTTCTTATAATCATAGGATCATAATTACTGGAATGTAAGAAAGTCATGGGAAAATAGGAGAATTCATGCCATGGGAGTCATGCCTTAGAAGGAAGGGACTAGCCTCACATACCTTTTCGTTTGGCTACTCTATCACTTAACCATTCTCTTCCAATGCTCACGTCTCTACCTTCAAGAGAGTCCATAATAACATTAGCTAATCGATCACATGAACATGCTTAACTAAGGCTAGAGAAAATTGGGCAGCATTTCCTTTGTTTATACAGCTTCCTCCATATCATATATCAACTCTCAAACGTTTGTAATAACATTCACAATATCCTAAGCAATAATCTCCATTCACTTACATTATCCACGTTTCCCAATTTCATTTCAAGTCATCCATAATCATGGTCATTGTGCACTACTACATTTACTCACATATAATGTTTATCCCATGTTCTCAATGTCATCTGTAACACGATTCTATTCATAATATATCAAGGGTCATGATTCATGTCAACTATTATTCAAGAATACCATTGATTCTACATTTAAGCTCCATATTCTATGTTCTTCCATAATCCAAGTCTTTCACCCTCAATACCCTCAATGATAAGAAATAAACATAAAACTCACCTTAAACACTTGGGAACAAGCCTTGAGTCACTCTAGTCCATTAGAATGGAATCCTTTACTTGCATGCCAAAGAAATTCTTACTCTCCACAAACCCTAATAGGCTTCATTGTATATGAATCTCTTAAATCTTGGCTTTTGCTCTTGATTTCTTGGTATAGATTGTTGTAGAAATAGAGAGAGAGTTTTAGAGGGTTCTAGAGGGATATAGGGTCTGTTCTTGGGAGAAATAATGAAATAAAACGTGGGAGCATACATTTATAATCAGGGCTGGAAGCTTCGTGATCCGCGGGTCGACGAGCAGGGTCGACGGCTCGTCAACGTGCGCCATCGATTCTCCGCCTGAGATGTCTCATCGCAGAACCTCATCGACAGTGCCAGGCGACGGCTCGTCGACATGTCGATGGTCCGTCCCTCGGGCCGTCGACGCTGACTGGTGTCAGCAGTTTTCCTGAACTGCTTCACTTTGCTCCGATTCGATTCGTTTCACTTTTAATTTCCTCAAAATGTCAAGAATACATACTTATACACCTGTACACATACCAAGCAGAATATCTCATGACCAAAACTCTAGTGCAGACTACCGTACCGAAGGTATGCACCATCAATAAGCCGAAATCTCCTCAAAATAAAATGGGAGGTGTAACATTCTTCCCCCCTTTAAAACATTCGTCCTCGAATGTTAAGTTCTCGGGAATTTTACGAAAATTTCGCCAGAGTTTTCCCTGTAATATGGCACTACCAACCTGTCACAACAGCCCATAATAACAATGCCTCACAGGGCCACAACATCATAGTAATAAAGTTTGGCCACATACGACCCGAAAGAATAAAAAGAAAACACGCATACCTCATAATCTTGATGTTTCATCTTGGATTTCTTCCGGTGGCTGAAATAAATGTGGGTGCTTGGCCTTCATATTTTCTTCCACCTCCCAAGTCATCTCTTCCCGATTGTTATTTCTCCATAAAACCTTAACTGAAGCTACCTCTTTATTTCTAAGTCTCCGTACTTGCCTATCTAGTATGGCAACAGGTACTTCTTCATAAGCCAACTTGTCTGTCACTTGAACATCATCTACTGGGACGATCTTAGTAGGATCTTCAACACACTTACGGAGCATTAAGACATGAAAAATCGGATGGACTGATTCCAGTTCCGAGTGTAAGTCCGATTCATAAGCTACTTGACCTAACTTGCAGACAACCCTATAAGGTCCAATGTATCGAGGACTCAGCTTTCCTTTCTCACAAAATCTCATCACTACTTTCATTAGTGACACTTTTAAGAATACCCAGTCATCAAATTGAAATTCTAAGTCTCGCCGGCTGTTGTCCGCGTAAGATTTCTGACGACTTTGGGCTGTCAACAATCGATCTCGGATGACCTTGACCTTTTCCACTGCCTGTTGAATTAACTTAGGGCCTATTAGTTGTACTTCTCCTACTTCAAACCACCCGATTGGGGATCTACACTTCCTTCCATATAGGGCTTCATACAGAGCCATTTGAATACTGGAATGATAGCTATTGTTGTACGCAAACTCAATTAGGGGTAAATGGTTATCCCAACTACCACCGAAATCTAGTACACATGCCCGTAGCATGTCTTACAAGGTCTGAATAGTACGTTCGGCTTGCCCATCAGTTTGTGGGTAAAATCTTTGTGCTAAGCTTCACCTGAGTGCCCAATCCTTCTTGGAAAGACTTCCAAAACTTAGCTGTAAATTGCGCTTCTCTATCAGTAATAATGGACATCGAAATACCATGGAGTCGCACTATTTCTTTAAGATACAGTCTTGCATAATCTTCTGCTGAGTAAGTAGTTCTGACTGGAAGGAAATGGGCTGATTTCGTGAGTCTATCCACGATCCCCCATATGGAGTCATACTTTCTTTGGGAGCAAGGTAGCCCTACAATAAAGTCCATATTGATCATTTCCCATTTCCAGGTTGGAATCTCCATTGCTTGCAATAATGCTCCTGGATTTTGATGTTCGATTTTCACTTATTGGCAATTCAGACATTGTGCTACAAATTTTGCTATGGCCTTTTTCATTCCATCCCACCAATACGTCGATTTAAGATCATGATACATCTTTGTTGCACCTAGATGGATTGAATACCTAGAATAATAAGCTTCTTCTAGAATTTGGCGACGTAATTCTGCAACATTTGGGACACATAGCATGCCTCGATATCTAAGAACTCCATCTATAGAAGTTTCAAAGAGAGACTTCTCTTTCTCATGAAATGTATCTCTATAATAGCTCAACTGAGGATCTTCGTATTGACGTCCTCTCACCTCCATGTCTAAGGATGAAATAGTTGGGTTGTGGACACCAATCCCCGCATTGCCTGAATCAATTAGGCGAACTCCAAGGCTGGCTAGTTGGTGAAGCTCACGGGTTAATTCTTTCTTCCCCGGAGGAATCTCGCATAGACTTCCCATTGATTTTCGGCTAAGTGCATCGGCCACTACATTCGCCCTTCCGGGGTGGTATAAAATACTTACATCATAATCTTTTAGAAGTTCTAACCATCGTCTCTGCCGTAGATTTAACTCCTTCTGCTTGAAAATATGTTGGAGACTCTTGTGATACGTATAGATATCGACATGTACACCATACAAGTAATGCCTCCACATTTTTAATGCATGAATAACCGCGGCCAATTCGAGATCATGAGTTGGGTAGTTCTTTTCATGTTTCCGCAACTGTCTTGAATCATAAGCAATGACTTTACCGTGCTGCATTAATACACATTCTATTCCAACCCCAGAGGCATCACAATATACAATATAACCATCCGGCCCTTCTGGGAGTGTCATGACTGGAGCTGAAGTTAGCCTATCTTTCAATTTTTGAAAACTGCGTTCACAAGCATTATTCCACTGAAATTTTGCTGATTTCTGAGTTAGCTTTGTCAATGGTACTGAAATGGAGGAAAACCCTTCTACAAATCTTCTATAATAGCCTGCCAGTCCCAGAAAACTACGGACTTCTGTAGGCGTCGTAAGCCTTGGCCAAGTCTTCACAGCCATAATTTTCTGAGTATCCACTCGGATGCCATCATCTGAAATAACATGACCCAAAAACGTCACAAAATTCATCCAAAACTCGCACTTTGAAAATTTTGCATACAGGTCTCGAGTTCGAAGAATTCCAAGAACAATACATAAATGGTCAGCATGCTCTGACTCTGTGCGAGAGTATACTAGAATATCATTAATGAACACTATTACGAATAGATCCAAGAGAGGCCTAAATACATTATTCATCAAATTCATAAACACTGCCAGAGCATTTGTCAACCCAAATGACATTACCCGTAATCCATAATGGCCATATCTCGTTCTGAAAGCTGTTTTGGGGATGTCTTCTTCTTTAACTCTCACTTGATGATAACCTGACCTTAGATCTATCTTGGAAAACAACTTGGCACCCTGTAATTGATCGAACAAATCATCAATTCCTGGAAGAGGATACCTACTCTTTATCTTCACCCTATTCAACTGCCTGTAATCGATGCACATCCGTAGGGAACCATCTTTCTTTCGCACAAATAGGACTGGCACTCCCCGCGGTGATGAACTAGGCCTAATGAATCCTTTTTTTTAAGTAAATCCTTCAATTGTGCCTTTAGCTCTTTCAACTCTGCGTAGAACCATTTGGTAAGGAGGAATAGAAATAGGCTTGGTGTCCGGCAACACATCAATAGCGACATCAATCTCTCTTTCCGGAGGAAAGCCTGGAAGTTCATCTGGAAATACATCTGGAAACTCATTCACCACCGGAACGGATTGGAGAGTTGGAAACTTTCCTTCAGTGTCATGAACTCGTACTAGATGATAAATATAGCCTTTTGCTATCATCTTTCTTGCCTTGAGGTTGGAAATAAACCTACCCCTTGGGGATGCTGTATTACCCTTCCATTCAAGCATGGGCTCTCCCGGAAATTGAAATCGAACCACTTTCATTTGGCAATCAACATTAGCGTAACATGAGGCCAACCAATTCATACCCATAATCACATCGAAGTCTAACATTTCTAGCTCAACTAAGTCAACTTTAGTCTGGCGGTCACATATCACAATTACACAATTTTTGTATACTTATATAGCTATTACGGGATCACCAATGTCACGACCCAGCTCCGTAGGCCGTGACTGGTGCCCTACTTAGGCACCCAAACAAACTTACGAACCAAATTGTCATATTATAGCAGTAAAGCGTACGTCATACGAATACAGAAATGAACGCTGTCCTAAGCGGTCGCCCGTGCAAAACCATCAAATCAAAATCAAAACTGGCGGAATGTACATCGCCCAGACACACACACACACATACATACAAACAGACGGGCCATATCGGCCATAGTAGCATACGGGCCGCTTAAGGACGCAAAACGTAATCATATGCGAACAATCGGACCCACGACCCACAAATATGACTACGAGGCCTCTACGGACAAACGAGCATACGAACATATGACGGGACGGGGCCCCGCCGTACCCGAACAAATACAAATGTGCGTAATATACATAGCAAAACATATATACCAAGTATGAGCTCGGATCGAGGGGAGCACTCCAAAATAGCGAGAATGAAAAGCCTAAACCGGGGGATCTCCCAATCGAGCACTGTGCCTTCGCGCGGCATGAAACGCGGCCCCCGAAGAAAAGGGGGTCGCACGGAAAGGTACCGAGTATGTAAAGCAGAGGTACAAGAATCCAAATCATAACTGGAGTCAGAGGATACAGAAACAAATACAGAAGTAACAGATCAAACCTGTGCGGAATGCAAAGGTACAGAATGCAATTTAAAATCATGCATAGGGCTCAGGAACATGGTCACCCCCTGACGCTGGTGCCACAACACATCATACTCCAGAAGTTTTCAAATCTCCGTACATCTCCGAACACATCATAATATCACACACATCAAATCATCGAACAAATCGATGCCATATCACATCATAACGCCATGAACGGTAACCGGCCCTATGGCGAGGTCTCGAAACCGTAACACATCATACCGCCGAATTTGTCACAAAGCGCACGATCACAAACCGGCCCGGTGCGGCGAACGAAGTCATACCCATCGGCACGAGCGAGAGTAGTGCGTAAACCATATGCATATCAAAATTAAGTTCCGGGACTCGACACGTAGTTTTATTTACGAACATATTAGGATCAGAAGGCTCAAAATGAGTGTCGAGTTAATCGGAATTAATATACAAAGGTCGCAGACTTTTAAGTTATCAATTTTTCTCAAAACACATCGTAGGTCATTTTCAGAAAATTTTAGCATCATTCATAGTAACGAACTTTCAAATATCATTATCGGACATTTCAAACGGACCTTAACGTCATAGGCAAACACTTCTTTTTCATATCGTACGAAAATGAGCCAAACAAATCAAATAAGAGAAGTCTCAGGACTTGCGGGCCCACCTCGGGTCAAGTCGAGGCGGCGGACATAAGTTACAAACATTAGGCTCCATAAAGTTATCTATGGAAGTTTCGGAGCGATTCGGATTCATTTGTGGAAGTTACGAAGGTTAGGCATTCTTTTAACCAAATATGAGGTTTATAGTTCAATCACGCTGAATGAATAGTATGTAAAATCAAACTCGGACTTCCAAGAGCAAGAGAGTTGTTCCGAGGTTCCGATCTTCACCTAGTATGACTAGGACATGCCAAAAGAAGGAAAGGTAGGCTTTACATACCTTGGTTGCGCCTTATGCTCGCTTAAACTCAAATCTTGTTTCCTTCGAATCTACAAATGGTCAAGATTACCAAATGTAAGTCACAAGCTTTTAAGAGTTCAATCTTAACCCTTATTCGTCTATAAAAATTTGGGCAGCATCTCCCCTATAATCCAACATCCCCGAGAACTAAACTCGGCCAACATAACAACAACCAACCCAACAATAACATCAACAACATCAACAATTGAATTAAAACGCATTCTAGCATGAATAGTGTTACTTTCTTCATAATGCAATAACCTCCATTCTAACTTCACACTTTCAATCCGATATCGACGTTTTCATATCTATCTATAAGTTCAAGGCCATTCAAATACAATTTGGACACATTTCTCATCATCCCACAAAATATACAAAATTTTCCATCAAACCATAATTCATCCCAAACTCCTACAATTACAACAAAACTACAAAATCGCATTGTTTTCCTTCCAAACTCCTTAACAACAACCATAATTCACATTTAGAACCTTACTTTCACAATTATATAAAAACTACATAAAAATCATATAATTCCCCATAACAATCCGCAACCATTTTCAATGCCAACTCAACTCGTTAAACATTCATTTACGTCGTAAATGCCACAACGACACAACTAACGCACTAAATAAATTCCATTTCATTTCCCCTTCACTACACCATGGCTCACGGCCATGACTTACCACACACACACTCACACGGTTTCACACACATGCATCACAACTCCATGATTCTTTTCTAATTCCAATCCTTGTAACATATATACTTATTCCATAACATGAAAACATAGAAATCTTACCTTTTTCTCAATTCTTCCACTTGCCACAAAAGGTAGTTTCTTGCCAAAATAATTATACCATGTTGAAGAGGGTCTTGAGCTTAATAGAAATTCAAGAAGAGATGAATTTTTGGACCAAGAATTTCGGCTCAAGATTTTTTTTTTTTTCTCTTCCTTTCTCCTTGGGGCCGAACCCCCTTCTCTTTTTTCTTTCTTCTTGTTCTTATTTCCTTTCTCCAATTTTCTAGAGTTTTATGACTAATATACCATATATATATATATACATGTTTCATCCAAGTGGGGTATGGCCCACACCACATGCATGTCACATGCTCTTTTTTCTTGAATTCTCTAGAAAATTTATTTCAAGACATCCCTTCATTTATTTTTCTTTTCCAATTCCAAGTTTGCCCTCGGCCTTTCACAAAATTACCATAATGCCACTTTGCAAATTTCCTTTTTACCCTTAGCCTTTCTCAATATTTCCATACTACCAATGTTCATAAATAATACTCCTAACAACTCGTACATTAAAATAATTCTTGAAAATGATCTTATCCTTAACTTGCCACGACTACCCCAAAGTATCCGAACGTACAAAGTACGGGCGATAACAATAAACTTTCAAAATTCCAATTTTTGCCCTTGGCCTTCTTCCATATTTCCGCATCAATATTTTTCATGAACAACATACATATTGAATAACTTCAAAATATTGCCCCATCTCTAACTAATCACAATCATTTCAAACTTTCCGAATATGCAAAAATGCCGGATATAACATCCTCCCCCCCTTTAGAACATTCGTCATCGAATGTTGAATCTACCGCGTGGGGAAACATAATAAGTTGGGGAGGCCCATGTGCCAACTACATACTCGTATTTGTTCGGGGCGCTTGTGAGGGCATTCATCTTCCGACTCGCTTCTTCCTTTGCCATTCTCCGATATTACCGTATTAGGGCTATTTGGAATCCTTATTAGTCTAACGGCTCGTACAATCTCAAATAAGATATATGGCGAACGTAATCTTCATCGAACCTTAAGATCGGACGGATGTCGACGGAGTCATATCCGAATCGAAGTACAAAAGCATAGCATACGTTATATCAAGCAGATTCGTAATCAGAGACAGACGCACAGGAGCATATCGGGCAAACCCATAATCAGAGTCAGATGTACTGAACTATATCGGATAGATCCGCGATCAGAGTTAGGCGTACAGAGAAGTATCAGACAGATTTGTAATCAGAGTCGGACGTACAGAGACGTATCAGACGGAAACGTAATCGGATTCAAAAGTACAGAGGTATGTCGGATAAAACGTATTCAGATTCGAAAATTCAGAGGCACACTAGGCAGAGCTTCATCAAAATAAGGGGCACAGAAGCATGACATACAGAATTATGGTCAGAGTCAGACCACTTTCATTAATGCTCTAATGTCTTACGAAGATTTCCCTGTCAACGTTTCACTACTCACTTTAATCATTGTCTTACCGCAAAAATGTCATTACCGTATATCCATTCGCGATGTTCTCAATTTCTCATTCGAACCCTTTTCTAATTTCTTCTAACCCGATCTGGGTATTACAACACAATTTGTAAGTCAAAGATCCCCGAACAACATCATTTCTACACATATCTTTTTCTCGACCAATATGGTCACCAAGGAACAATCATACATAGCCATATACACTTACTATCATCTTACCTGCAAACATTTCCAAACGCTTATTTAAACTTATTCTGATTCCAGAACCACGTTGCTCTTTCCCCCTTTCCTTATTACGGAGGGGCTTCCTTCCCAAATCCTCAATCTTCTTTTTGTCTTGCACCGTCACCTTTCGCTCGTTTACAGACTCGTTCGTCACGCTTCCACACTAGGGTTTTATGCACCATCTGTCGACCTCTCACGAAGGTTTTGCTTAATCACATTTCTTATCCCTCCTTCTTTCATTTTTTTTTTTTTTTTTAGCTTGCCACGCTCCGTTTAGTCTACCTCAACCATATTTTCATAGCTAGTCCTATCTCACATATCATCTCCATGTACCTTACATCCTACCCCAATTCATTTACAATACCATAGATATGCGTCTTTCATTTATCACCTTAGCACACTTCCTGGGGGGTCACCCATCCCAGAATTGCTCCGGCCCCAGCACGCTTAACCTCGAAACTTTCATGCATTTTGATACGTTACTGCTAATATAATTACGTCGACTACCTCACACGACCTTTGTCACTCAATTTAGGGCGGATTGGGGTCTTAGTAAATTCTCGGACAGTTCTCGTAGCGGGTCCCGCCCCGATCTAAACCATACAATTTCCATATTGCCCTTCTGAATCTTCAATATTCACTTTCATCTAGGGTTTCTAGATTTAATGGCGGGGATTCTTACTTTTACCCGCTGGGTCATAACAAATTTTCGGAAAAATTTTAGACAGAGGTTCCTCTGTATTTCTTATTATCCCAAAACCTGCACGCAGAAATACCAACAATGCCTCTCGGGCCAACATATATACGTACGTATCATAGCGTATCATAGCCACACAAGGCCAATAATTTCAAGTACATTATGAAGATGTCGAGACTTACCTCACACACATAATTCAAATAGCACCGGCGGCATTTTCCTATTTATTTTCCTTTTCGATCTTCAACTTTACATTTCAATCATGCTTCAAATAACTTCCCCAATACACATTCTTTGTACCATTACTTACCTGCATACTATGTAGCTTCCAATATTATCGATCCCATCGTCTTTCGTCAACACCGTTCTTGGTCGAAATCAAAGGTTAGTAGAAAAAGAATTCATTTCCTATGGCTGGCTCTATCGCACGATCTAAGATCCAAAGAAAAGGGTGACAACCTAAATGTCCGGTAGCCTCCTGTTTATAGATGTGGTGCACCACACACCGATAAACAAGACTCTACGAGACACGACCTGTAGACATTCCGAGGACAAACCGCTCTGATACCACTTTTGTCACGACCCAGCTCCGTAGGCCGTGACTGGTGCCCTACTTAGGCACCCAAACAAACTTACGAACCAAATTGTCATATTATAGCAGAAAGCAGACGTCATACGAATACAGAAACGAACGCTGTCCTAAGCGGTCGCCCGTGCAAAACCATCAAATCAAAATCAAAACTGGCGGAATGTACATCGCCCAGACACACACACACACATACATACAAACAGACGGGCCATATCGGCCATAGTAGCATACGGGCCGCTTAAGGACGCAAAACAGAATCATATGCGAACAACTGGACCCACGACCCACAAATATGACTACGAGCCTCTACATACAAACGACAAGCATACGAACATATGACGGGACAGGGCCCCGCCGTACCCGAACAGTCACAAATGTGCAGAATATACATAGCAAAACATATATACCAAGTATGAGCTCCGGATCAAGGGGGAGCACTCCAAAATAGCAGAATGAAAAGCCTAAACCGGGGGATCTCCCAATCGAGCACCTGTACCTGCGCGGCATGAAACGCAGCCCCCGAAGAAAAGGGGGTCAGTACGGAAAGGTACTGAGTATGTAAAGCAGGAGGTACAGTAATCCAAATCATAACTGGAGTCAGAGGATACAGAAACAAATACAGAAGTAACAGATCAAACCTGTGCGGAATGCAAAGGTACAGAATGCAATTTAAAATCATGCATAGGCTCGTGAACATGGTCACCCCCCGACGCCGGTGCCACAACACATCATACTCGAGAAGTTTTCAAATCTCCGTACATCTCCGAACACATCATAATATCACACACATCAAATCATCGAACAAATCGATGCCATATCACATCATAACGCCATGAACGGTAACCGGCCCTATGGCGAGGTCTCGGAAACCGTAACACATCATCTGCCGAATTTGTCACAAAGCGCACGATCACAAAACCGGCCCGGGTACCGGCGAACGAAGTCATACCCATCGGCACGAGCAGAGTAGTGCAGAAACCATATGCATATCAAAATTAAGTTCCAGGACTCGACACGTAGTTTTATTTACGAACATATTAGGATCAGAAGGCTCAAAATGAGTGTCGAGTTAATCGGAATTAATATACAAAGGTCGCAGACTTTTAAGTTATCAATTTTTCTCAAAACACATCGTAGGTCATTTTCGTAAAATTTTAGCATCATTCATAGTAACGAACTTTCAAATATCATTATCGGACATTTCAAACGGACCTTAACGTCATAGGCAAACACTTCTTTTTCATATCGTACGAAAATGAGCCAAACAAATCAAATAAGAGAAGTCTCAGGACTTGCGGGCCCACCTCGGGTCAAGTCGAGGCGGCGGACATAAGTTACAAACATTAGGCTCCATAAAGTTATCTATGGAAGTTTCGGAGCGATTCGGATTCATTTGTGGAAGTTACGAAGGTTAGGCATTCTTTTAACCAAATATGAGGTTTATAGTTCAATCACGCTGAATGAATAGTATGTAAAATCAAACTCGGACTTCCAAGAGCAGAGTTGTTCCTGAGGTTCCGATCTTCACCTAGTATGACTAGGACATGCCAAAAGAAGGAAAGGTAGGCTTTACATACCTTGGTTGCGCCTTATGCTCGCTTAAACTCAAATCTTGTTTCCTTCAGAATCTACAAATGGTCAAGATTACCAAATGTAAGTCACAAGCTTTTAAGAGTTCAATCTTAACCCTTATTCGTCTATAAAAATTTGGGCAGCATCTCCCCTATAATCCAACATCCCCGAGAACTAAACTCGGCCAACATAACAACAACCAACCCAACAATAACATCAACAACATCAACAATTGAATTAAAACGCATTCTAGCATGAATAGTGTTACTTTCTTCATAATGCAATAACCTCCATTCTAACTTCACACTTTCAATCCGATATCGACGTTTTCATATCTATCTATAAGTTCAAGGCCATTCAAATACAATTTGGACACATTTCTCATCATCCCACAAAATATACAAAATTTTCCATCAAACCATAATTCATCCCAAACTCCTACAATTACAACAAAACTACAAAATCGCATTGTTTTCCTTCCAAACTCCTTAACAACAACCATAATTCACATTTAGAACCTTACTTTCACAATTATATAAAAACTACATAAAAATCATATAATTCCCCATAACAATCCGCAACCATTTTCAATGCCAACTCAACTCGTTAAACATTCATTTACGTCGTAAATGCCACAACGACACAACTAACGCACTAAATAAATTCCATTTCATTTCCCCTTCACTACACCATGGCTCACAGCCATGACTTACCACACACACACTCACACGGTTTCACACACATGCATCACAACTCCATGATTCTTTTCTAATTCCAATCCTTGTAACATATATACTTATTCCATAACATGAAAACATAGAAATCTTACCTTTTTCTCAATTCTTCCACTTGCCACAAAAGGTAGTTTCTTGCCAAAATAATTATACCATGTTGAAGAGGGTCTTGAGCTTAATAGAAATTCAAGAAGAGATGAATTTTTGGACCAAGAATTTCGGCTCAAGATTTTTTTTTTTTTTCTCTTCCTTTCTCCTTGGGGCCGAACCCCCTTCTCTTTTTTCTTTCTTCTTGTTCTTATTTCCTTTCTCCAATTTTCTAGAGTTTTATGACTAATATACCATATATATATATACATGTTTCATCCAAGTGGGGTATGGCCCACACCACATGCATGTCACATGCTCTTTTTTCTTGAATTCTCTAGAAAATTTATTTCAAGACATCCCTTCATTTATTTTTCTTTTCCAATTCCAAGTTTGCCCTCGGCCTTTCACAAAATTACCATAATGCCACTTTGCAAATTTCCCTTTTTACCCTTAGCCTTTCTCAATATTTCCATACTACCAATGTTCATAAATAATACTCCTAACAACTCGTACATTAAAATAATTCTTGAAAATGATCTTATCCTTAACTTGCCACGACTACCCCAAAGTATCCGAACGTACAAAGTACGGCGATAACAATAAACTTTCAAAATTCCAATTTTTGCCCTTGGCCTTCTTCCATATTTCCGCATCAATATTTTTCATGAACAACATACATATTGAATAACTTCAAAATATTGCCCCATCTCTAACTAATCACAATCATTTCAAACTTTCCGAATATGCAAAAATGCCGGATATAACAACCAACTAGAGTTGATACTTCGAAAGGTTTGAACAACAAAGATAGAACCCAAATACGAAAGGTTTGAGGGAAGGAGTAATATAAGAGAGTGTAGAACCCAAATCTATCAATGCATATACGTCATGGGAAAATACGGATAATATATCTGTAACCACATCTGGGGAGGACTCAAGATCATGTCATCCGGCTAAAGCATAGATACGGGGCTGAGTAGCACCTGAAGTAGATGCTCCCCCTCTACCTCTACCTCGTCCTGCTGGAATTTGGGAGACGTCTGTCGGCGCACGGGAAGAAGAACCGCCCGGCGATCCCGTGGGCTGAACCCCAACTCTACCACTCATCGATGGGCAATCTCGCATCATGTGCCCAGCCTAGCCGCAGGCATAGCAAGCATTTGAACCTCGACGACACTGTCCGGAGTGTAATCTATCGCACTGGCTACATCGCGGTACTGGTGGTCTCCTCTAGCTATAATCACCCCCAAACTGCGAACCTGAAGCTCTTGAGCTCTGACCCTGCCTTGAAGGAATGGAGCGGTCAAATCTACTACATGTAAATCTTAGAGGTGCACCAGTCTCCGGCTGGCCTGAGTGTCCAGGATATGTCTGCCTCGATCCCCCTTTAAAATCGCTACCTGCACCCATAGATCTGGCCCTCTTGCTTTGCCCTCTTTCAATATCACGCTCACCCCTTTGTGGATGTTGTTGCCCTTTTAAGTTCTGGGAATAGGCCTGAATGGGGAAAATATCCATTCCATCTTACAATGAAGCCGTCAAACAATCTTTAAATAGATGTGGCCCTAGGCCACTCACAAATCGATGCACTCTATCTCCCATGTCGGCCACCATAGTCGGTGCATATCTAGCCAGTGAATTAAACTAAGGCTATACTCTTGGGCACTCATATTTTCTTACTTCAAATTTAAGAATCTATCCGCTCTAGCTCGATGGACTTGGGGTGGCAAATAGTAGCGGATGAAGGCATATACAAATTCTTGCCAAACCGGAGGTGGTGCATTCTCTTTCCTTGAAGATATTCAATTATTATACCATAAAACCACCATATCCCGGAGTCTATAAGATGATAACTCCACAGATTCAATTTTGGAGGCGTGAATAATCTGCAATGTTCTCAACATTTCATCAATAAAACCTTGCGGGTCTTCATCCAGCTTCGACCCGAAAAACTCTGGAGGATTCAAACTCATGAAATCACGGGCTCTAGTACTAACTGCCCTATCACTTGAACCTGTACCTTGCTGCTGTGCCAGGGTGGTGACTAACTGCATCAATAGATGAATAGCCTCGGTCATTCATTGACCCGATGTAGCCAGGAGAGGGACTGGAGGCATATGAGCTGGAACTGAAGCCCCCTCCTGTTCTTCTGTAATAGGCGGAGTAGAAGAGGCATTAGATGGAGCCTCATTATGTGATTCTGTTACACCCCGTAAGAGTCCGTACTACTTGACTCAAGACAAGAATGAATGAGTTAAGAAAGTTCAAGGAAAGTTAATCGAGTTAATAAGAATATCGTTATATATATGGTTGCCTTAATTATCCCAAGGTGACATGGTAACCTAAAGGATTTGAAATCGTGTTATGAGTACGTATACAAGGTAATATGATTTCCCTTTTAAAGTATTTGAGATTATTAGTAATGATATAAGAGATGGACAAAAGATATGAATATACTTTTGCGATTGGAGTTTCGTCGAAGCTTTGTGAGTTCTCTAGTTATGTTTAAGGTTATTGTGATTCTCCGGACCCTTCGTGTCACGACCCAACCCCGTAGGCCGTGACTAGTGCCCGAGCTGGACACTCGTACACACCCATTAACCAGAATCAGCATACAAATAACTTATACATATACAAAGGTCAGACGCCGTCTCAAACTGTCACATATAAACATATGTACCGCACCGACGCCGGCAAGGCTGTCATAAAACACAACATCCCAAAATATATATACATACACAAGCTGATAAGGCTGCCACAGCGAATGGGACCGCCCAAAACATAAATCACCCGTGCATAAGCCGAACAAGTAACTATTCACAACCCACACATATGTCTACAGACCTCTAAGAGTAACAACGGTATCATATGACGGTACAGGGCCCCGCCGTACCCCTAAATCGGCGTACATATACACAACGAAAGAGTCTGTACCAAAATATGGGCTCCAGAACAAGGGAGCGCTCCAAGATAGTAGAATGGATATCCTAAGCTGGCGGATCACCAAATCGAGCGTCTGTACCTGCGGACATGAAACGCAGCCCCCCGAAGAAAGGGGGTCAGTACGGAATATGTACTGAGTATATAAAGCATGAGACACAGTAGACGGGGTATAACCCAAGTATGAAGTACAGAAAATGCGTACAATATCCAGAATGTCAAAATGCTTACCTTTGAAACACAAACATGCATATTAATATCACATATATACATACATACATATCCGGCCCATTATAGGACTCGGTGAACATGGTCGCCACCCCGTCATTAGCGCCATAACACATCATACTCCAGAACACAGCATAACTCCGTAACACATCATACTCCAGAACACGTCATAACTCCATAACACATCATACTCCAGAACACATCATACTCCAGAACACATCATACTCCATATATAAATATGCAGAACCCGGCCCTCTAGTGAGGGACTCGGAGAAAGATGCAAAACAGAATGCACACACAGAATGGTAAATAGTCATATGTATATAAATCATCTTTTGAGACTCAATAGATAAGTAAGTAATCAACGCTCGAGGGTTAAGACGATAGTCATGTTAAGTCCTTTCAAAATGTCGTTAGAACCATACAAAGGAAAGTCTCGGGGACCTTGGACATGTATCAAGCCAATCGAGCCCACCTATGAAAGTTACGGACATTATTCGCTTTAGGACCTTCTACGAACGTATCGAAGCGATCCGAGCCCGTCTATGAAAGTTAGGGTCTTTATTTAACATAGAAACCTTTAGGAACAAGAACTCTTTATGCAACATTTACTATCCAATCATACAAAAGACACAAGGGCCATAGCTCGACTATATTAGGAACGCTAACATCAAGAAGTGAATAAGAATTGTAGACATGCTCGGATCTTATGAATAGAGTTACCCCAAGCCTCGTATCATATCTTACTTACATCTAAGACATGCCAACAGAAAGAAAGGATAGGCTTTACATACCTCGTCCGCTTCCTAAGCTAATCCGAACTTAAGTCTCGGGCTTCCCAAGATCTACAACAATGTCATTAGATACTAAACATTAGTTATAGGTACTTAGGAATTCAATCCCAAGCTAGCACTTTATTTACAGAAATTCGGGTAGCATTTCCTTTATAAATTCAAAAAATCCCGAGAATTCAACTCGGCCAAATCATCAACAACAATACCAACAACCATATTAACAACATCCACAATTAATTCAAAACGTATTCTAACGTTAGTAACTCTTTTCTACATAATTCGACGACGTTTCATTTACATTTAATTCAACCACATACAATCAAGCCAACATCAATGCTCACACGTTCAAGTAATAACCCGAGATCATTCAAACAAGAATCAAGAATACTTCAAACAATCCGCACAATATTCAAAACGGCCCAACCAACATACAACACCACCCGAAACCTCCAAACTCAATAAGAACAACAACAACACATTCTTCTCTTCCAAATTCATGAACTATACCAACAATCCACGCGTTAACAACTTCATTCTCATAAATACAAGAAACTATATTAAAATCACATTAGCTTCTACAACAGCCCACAACGATTACAACTTCAACTTGAACCATTAAACCTTCATTTACATCATAGAATCCACAACAACAACAACCTAAAAATATTAAGTAAAATTAGTTCACCACTCCTACACAACACAACACATACACGGCTCAACACCAACATACATGGTTCCATGAATTTCATTCATTTCTACACACTACAACACGTTCAAACCATCCATAGCACATGTAAAAGAAGATTAAACCTTACCTTTTCACTTAACTTCTCAACTTGGCCGGTGGTTGTAAATTGCAAAAATGAATGGTTTGATTGCTCCAACAACTACTCCACGTTAATAAGGACCTTCCAATTAGTTGAAATGCTAGAAGAATTTTTTTTTTTTTGATCAATTCTCATGGAACCAAATTCAGCTAGCCATGGCCGAATGGTTCTCTCTTCTTCTCCAAGTTTCTAGAGTTGAAAATGATGAATAATTGTCTTGCTTTGTCATGATTCATATATATATATATATATATATATATATATATATATACATAGCCTCTACAAGATGGACACTTGCCCCCACTCATGGCTTAAGGCAATCAAATTTGGCCAAGCCATGGATGGGAGCCCACCCAAGCCACACGGCCACTTGTGGCTTATTTCATGAAATAATTAACTCTCCTTAATTAACTTTTAACCCCTAATCTTCCTTAATATTCCATACCAATAAAATTATAAGCAACTTGTGCCTTAAAACAAAATCGGAGGTTAAAAGTCTCTACCTCGTATCCCGAAATAGTCTTGTCCTTAACTTATCGCGGTTAGCTCGGAATATCCCAATGTACAAAATACGGGATATAACACTTCGATATTTGTGTATGGATTGTTATAGATGTATATGAGTATGTATATGTATGTATAAGAGGTTACATGAGGGTTGGAAGAGGATTAGAAGTTAAACGAAATGAATCGGAATAACTTTAGTAAAATCTCGGACCTGATTTTAGCCCATATTATTGGAGGCATATCTCCTAGTATATGAGGAGTTTTAAGGTGTTTCAAAAGCCTAAAATGAATTTCATCGAGTCTAGTTTCCAACGTAACAAGCCGCTCATCAAAATGGTATCGGGATAAGGAGTTATGGATGATGAAAGTTGGGCTGGTGGGGCAGCAAGTTGAGACCCGACCCAACCATTTGTATTTCGGCCCATGAGGCCCATTAAACTTAATATATAAGTCACCACTTTGCCCTATATCACTTCACACGACCTAAAACAGATCCAAGAACCCTTATGCTCTCTCCCAAACCCCCCTTTTCTAATTGAGCTATCATATAAACTAAATCCTAGCCCCTTGACATGAGATTTGTTATATCCTGTACTTCATACATTCGGATAATTCGAGAAAGTCGTGGCAAGATAAGGACAAGGTCATTTTCAAGAATTATTTTAAGGTACGAGTTGTTAGGAATACTATTCATGAACATTGGTAGTATGAAAATGTTGGGAAAGACCATGGGTAAAAAGAGAAATTTGCAAAATGGCCAATGGAAATAATGTGGAAGGCTAGGGGCGAAATGGTAATATTGAGGAAAGTCGAGGGGCAAAACGGGAATTTTACATGAGGTTCATGAAGGTTCCAAAGGTGCCATGCAAAAAAAAAAAAAAAGAGAAAAAGAAAAAGATGACAAATAAGTCATCTTTATTTCTAAGAAATTCTAGAGAGGGCATGTGCCCCTCACATGATCATGGGAATTATATATAAATATGAGAGAAGTCATCATTTAATTCAAGAAATTGGAGAATGAAGAACAAAAAAAAAAAAAAACAAGAAGGAGAGAATCGGCCAAGCAAGAGGAGGAGAAAAAACAAATGAGCCATTCATTCTTGATCCAAAAATTCCGTTCTTCTTGAATTCTTACTAAGTTCAAGACCCTCTTCAACATGGTATAATTGTTTAAGCAAGAAAACCACTTTGGTGGCATGCGGAAAATTGAAGAAAAGGTAAGAATTCTATTCTTTTTCATGTTATGGAAGATTTATATATGTTGTAGTATGTAGAAATGAGTAGAATATATGGAAATATGAAAGTTTGCATGGTGGGGGTGCAAGTATGTATGTGGCCGTGTTTGTGTGTGTTGTTATATAGGTGAGAGGAGTTGAATTTTATGTTGTATTCTAGTTGTGGTTATGGTGAAATTTATATTGGAAGTGAAAGTCGAATGAATTTTGTTGAAAATGGTTGTACGTCGTTATGGGGAATTTATGTGATTTTTTTTCATGATTTTCGTATAATTGTGAAAATAAGAATTTAAATGTGAACTTTGGTAGTTGTTGATGAATTTGGAAGAAAACAATGTAAGTTGGTAGTGTTGTTGCATTCGTTGAAGTTTCGGATGAAGTATGTATTGGTGGAAATACTTGAATTCGTGAATATTGTTTGGAATGCTATTGAAATATGTTTGAATAACCTTCAGTTAGTAAATGATTATGAGAATAATGATATTAGCTTGATATGGTGAAGTGGGAATGGAAGGTGTCGCCTTATGTAGGACTATTTATGTTATAGTGCGTTTTATGATAATTGTTGATGTTGTTAAATTGTTGGTCGTTGTTGTTGATATATTGGGCCGAGCTAAGTCTCGGGGATGCTATATGTATAGGGAAATGCGCGAAATTTCGGTAGACAAACATGAATTTAAGTTGAACTCTTGGAAGCTATAACTCACAATTGGTAAACATGACCATTTGTAGATTTTGGAGAAAACGGGATTCGAATTTGGAAAAGCTTAAGAAGCGGAAAAGGTATGTAAAGGCTTACCCTTTCTTTCTCTTGGCATGTCCTAGATATACTAGGCTTGAATTTGGACCTTGGGGACAACTCTACTCTTCGGAATCCACGTCCGAAATTGCCCCTTTTTCTTTCAGTAGAATTGAATCAATTAGAACTTGAACTTAGAACTTGTTGGAAAAGTTGTCTAAACACTTAGAACTTGAACAAATGGGACCCGACTATTTTAAAACTATCACGAATGATATTATGAAGTGTAAAATACGTAAATTGGGTACGCCACCTCATTTGACCCGAGGTGGGCCCACAATCGCCGAGACCTATGTATATTGTTCTATTTGCCTTATTTAGTACGATAAATAATGAAAACCTTTGGCTAATGTTCCGAGTTTGTTATAAGTACTTGGTAACTCGGATGTGAGTATTCGGTTCGGCTATTACTGGCATAAACGATTCGGTACGAATGTTCG
>NW_026727566.1:0-32369 GCF_029784015.1 Lycium ferocissimum
TCTTAATGTCCTTGACATAGCTGTCTGGAATAAAGTTGCTATCAGTAAGTTGTTATGGAACTTGTATATAAAAAAAGACAAACTGTGGGTCAAATGGATTCATAGTTACTATGGGAGGAACAGGAATATATTTGAGCAGACACGTTAATTGAAAATGAGGTGACTCCAAGTGCTAATATTCATAAGCAGCAGCAAGTTAAAAATGATGCACCAGTCTTATCTGGTGGTGCTAGGAAACCTGCTAGTGCTTCTAATCAAGGTAAGGTGATTATCAATAATAAACAGCAAAAGAAGCAGGATGTGCAGCTTGAATCTACTTCAAATACAAAGAAGCAAAATCAGGTGGTGCAGAGTGCTTTAAAAAATCAGCACCAGGTTTCACAAGCTACTTCTGTAAATTTGCAAGTTTCAGCAGGGAAAACAGCTAACTCTGAGGAGGTTGATGGAGGTCAAGATGTGGGAAAAAGACTAGAGAGTACAGGTCACAACCAACTACAGCCTAGTGACAATGTCACAGTACAAGAGAGAAACTCAGCACTTGAATTAACCCCTAGTGTTAGTGTTCATAAGCAACATGTACAATGTGAGGAAGGTGCACTACAGAAGGGGAGAAAGGTACCGGAATTAACTTGAAATACCCATGTGCACAAGTAACAACAGGTTGCTGATGTTATAAAGGACAACACTGCTCAGAATATGGTATCACACGGATCATGAAGGGAATATGCGAAGAAAAATGACACACTTGCGAGAGTCATGTAAATGCGGGGAATACGGTGATACTTTGGTGCCATATGATGATGCCAATATGCGGAGGCAAGGTCTTTGTGCGGGAGGCTCTAAGTGCTAGTGCTAAGGAGTATGGCACTACAACTTAAGCAGCAAGTCAACAACAAGTCTCTGTGATAGTTGTTCTACAGTCTTGCGTAAGTTTAAAGCTCTATAGTTCCTTCTAGCCTTTGACATAATTGATGCCATGAAGTATATAGTGTTGCAGATTCCTTAGTTAAACCTTAGAAAACCTTTTGGAAGAGTTTGGCATCATTGGAAGTAGTATGTTTCACTTGGATTGCCTTACCCGGAGCTTCCGTAACTCAAGAAAATCTAAGGAGGGGAATAAGTATGTATACTAGATCTTTGTTACGTGTAGATGAATTGGAAGATTCGAACGACTTCGCATCATATGATGCCTTGTCAAATTTGAAATTTTGCTTACCAACCTTTTTTGAGCATTTGTTGGGTGATATCCAGCATTTAAGGTGCAATCAGCGTTGGAGAAATCAAAAGATGATAAACAAGCATCTCAAGGAAACATAGACCATCCACCAATATGGATAATAAAAGAAAATTTTAAAATGTCCAGAGAGAGAAGCTCCTACTTCTCTCTAGAAATAAGGAAGCTTGAAACCTACGGAAGGCCCTTAGCGGCGGTCTTACGGATCGGGGGCAAATGTTCGAAGAGGGAGTCGGGCGGTGAACCAAGGTTCTGTTTCGAGAGGAACATACATAGCTAAGGAAGACTTTTTTGAGAACTTGTTTGGTTGGATCCTTTTCTAAATGGATGGGTTCACGGAAAATTCGTCGGGAGCTGGCCGTGGAGGCATAGGAAGTAGAAGATGGACCGAAAATTTCTCAATGGGTGATACTCGTTTTATATATATATATATATATATATATATATATATATATATATATATATATATATATATATATATTCTTCTCGGCTCTCAAGGAAAAGAAAACATCAAGCAAACACATCTAACCATTGTTAGAACAAAGCTTTTCCACTAACAATCCTACATTCATATCTTAGGCAAACGATAGAAAAACTTGTCGTGACTTTAAAAGAAATAGAGAGAGGCAGGAATGAGGAAACGTTAAATGATGCAGTTCACACCAAAATATTTGTATCATATTATAAGGTAGAATTACACTATTGAAGGATGATGGGGATTTTGTCCTCATAAGTTATCGAATTAAAAAATTTATTCAATAATAATCATCATTACACCTATTTTTGTTTTCAATAAACGGTACTAGCAGAAGTGTTCACATCAGTACACAACATATGATGATGATGAACATAGTGCTCGGACACCAAAAAAAAAAAATCATATGGCATAAAACCAGAGTTTTTTGAACTCAAAACAGGGGCAAAAATAAGCCAACAGCAGATTAATCACTAAAAAGTCCCAAATCACTAATCAATTGCTAAAAGCTTTCACCAAGGAACCTAAACTTAAAACATCACAAGTAGCAAATAAATATGCCAAGGGCTGTACAAAAAACACCGAACGACTAATAGAACTGTAGAGACAGAATTGAGAGTAGTCTTATTACCAACCAAAATTATATGGGAAGAATTTCGTATAACAATTTTGAGGCTATTGACAATCTCTCTTTTACACCAACAACTTAAAGCTATATGACTTCCGAATTTAAATAGCACCGATGGAACCCAAACCCATCTAAATTAGTTTTTATCTCACGAAAGCCTAATTTTGGTATAGCCATACCAGGTAAAACTTGAGGAAATTTCTTCGCACTCAAGAAAAGTACCTCTTTTGTAAGCGATATACATATTTTAGTATCTATCCCACGATAAGGCTCTTAAACTTACTAATCTCTTCTAGAAAACACAATTAATGTCACCAAGGATATTAGCATTTAAAATAAAACTATACATTTCTAGAACACCCAAAAAAAAAAAAAAAAAACCTAGATGGAATCATGAAGTGTAAACTCAAAATTGGGCAAAATTAGGCATTCCACAAAGCAATTCATAGTTAAAACAACAGAAACTTACCTTGACAAGAAGGAAACTCCAAGAATCTATCCGGATATTATAGTCGCAGCAACAAGACCTATAAAACGCAGGCAACGATGAGCAATAAGAAGACAAGACTGATTTTTTTAAAAAAGAATTGGAATGTTTTCTGCGTCAAAACATAGAGAAACGTACGGCTGATTTTACTTCAACAAACCTAAAGACCCATGCTGAGTGTTTATCTTGTTGCTGATTTTCCTCTAACTGAAACAGAAGAGACGTACGCTTTAGTGTTGCTCTGTTTACGGAGGGGTGAGGTAAGGGGTGGAGGAATAGCGTGGGTGTGAAAAAAAGAGGGAAAATATAGCGCCCTTTTATTAATTATTAGCGACTGGATATTAATCTTTATAACGTTCGGATATTATTCTGTCGCGAATATTAAACTAAAAATGGACTTTAAACGACCGGAAAAAATTTTTGTCGCTATAAATACACTTTTAACGGTCGGATTCATATCCCTTCGTTAAGACTTGGTCGTCAAAAGTCTATTTTCTTGTAGTGGTGAATAAAGTGAAGTTCTTCTACTATAAGGTATGTTCTTCCTATTATTTACATGATTGAGATGATGTAAAGGTTTAGCAATTCTTGGAAAGGAAAGAATCATAGGAGAAAAATCATAAAGTGTTGAATTGAGGTTGATGGGCATGAGGTGAATTTGAAGGAGATTTTGAACTAATTTGAGATTAAATTAAATATAATTCCATGATTATGGTACTGTGGATATGTTTATGGTTAGTTGAGAAATTTGAAAAACATCGTGCGGGATGTTTTATGGAACCTATTGGTGTTGATAGTATTGTGGTTGATGTTGGTATTGTTATTATTGTTGTTGGTGGCTAAATTATAATTTTGGGCTAGGCATATAAACAGGGAAGATGCTGCCGAAATTTCGGTAGATTCTAGAAAGAGTAAGTTTGAATGCTTAAGACAGGACTATGAAGATGAGTCTAAAATTAGTATAAATTTTCTTGAATATAGATTTACGAGCCTGGGACGCCAAGCGTTGAGTAGTTAAAGTTAAGGCGACCAAAAAGGTATGTTAAAGCTTTCCCTTTCTTTCTTTTTGGCATGATCCTATGATACAAGCGAACAACGAGTAATCGAGTCTCCATATTACTCTACTCTTAGGATTATTAGCAGTATCTCAATTCTTGATGATCCTGTACCCCTCTATTATGATTATTCCTTCAATTCATGGGTCCTAAACGTTGTATCATAATAACGTTAGTTTATGTTTATGCATTACATTCATTTGCATACATGCATATTGACCCGTGACAAGAAGGCATTAGATAATGGGAAAAGGGAGAGGCGTTATATACGCATTACCACCTGATCAGCTAGTGCACAGTGATGATGATTATGCCCGAAGGGGCCATTGTGCTATTATGCCCGAACGGGCCATTATGCTATTATGCCCGAAGGAGCCTATATGGGATAGGGATCGAGCCGAACGTTCCTCGGCACTATGACCTATGCATCGCATATCATACGCCCTCAGAGGCATTTTTAGTAAGCAGAGATATACATATATGTTCAGATAGTAAGACATACAGATGCATTCATACAAACATGTTCAAATAGTCAAACATACAGATGCATTCATACAGATGTATTCAGTCAGTCAGTTCAGTTTATGATTCCTAGATTTTCTTCATGACTCCTATGCGTATGTTACTTTTTTGCCTTACATACTCAGTACATTATCCATACTGACTCCCCTATTGAGTGGGGGGCTGCGTTCATGCCTGCAGGTTCAGATAGCCAGGAAGACAGATCGCATCCTTAGTCTGCTTCTTCAGCTTGATAGTGGAGCACTCCTCTCTTGTCGGAGTTGTCGTCTAGATCAGGTCTGTGTCCTGATGTTATGGGTAGGGCGGAGGCCCTGTCCCATCCGCAGTATGTCCAGTATGTCAGTAGAGGCTCATAGACACTTATATTCAGTCAGACAGTGTGGCCCGCTCAGCACATGTTTGGTTACATAGTTTTATCGGGTAGCCTTGTCGGCTCGTACGCCGGTTCAGTTTAGTGATGCATGTATATATATATATCTTTTGAGGGCTGTGACCCTCCAGTTTATGACAATATATATCTTTTGAGGGCTGTGACCCTCCAGTTTATGACATCTAGCAGTCAACAGATAATGTTATGAGTGCCCTCAGGTGGCCCAGAATGAGCATGATAAAATATGTCATGTACATTTAGTGGTATCTAGGAGGTCAGCTTCTGGGTGTCCGTCATAGTCCTCGGGTTGGGCTGTGACATGTTCTTGGGATATGACACTTGGGTGGATACAGTTATCCTCGACATTGTTGATTTAATATTATCTTGGGTATGGACTAGTTATCCGCAACAGTGGATCGGGTTGCACGCTGCAATAGGTATATGGATCTCACGAGTCCCCCATGGGTCATGAGTAGACGGAATGACCGCTAGCATGTGCGTATCAGGATTGATATTGGCCAATGCATTGCATTAATACATTCATTGATCCATTTATTCTGTTATTTCTCCTAGTATATTCTAAGTTGAGTATCCTAAAGGGTGTTCGGTTTCAGTCTTTAAATGATTTATACGTTTTTCCATCATTTTCGGCCTATGATACCTATGGAGTACTAGTAGTTTGTAGTAATACTACACTTGATACACTTTCTGTGCAGATACCGATCTTTGCTCCAGTTTCACACCTCGTGGCTAATCCCGAGGTGGTGCACTTCGAGGTTTCAGGTGAGTTACTAATACGCTGAAATTACACCTAATAAATGGCGTAAAGCGAATGTCATCAAATATAGTAACCCAACTAGGTTGGGTTGAATCCCACAGGGACTAGGGTGTGAAAGGGTTACTAATGTAGTTGAGTACTTACTTGTGGTCTAGTTTCGTATTTCGTTGAGTTTGTAAAAGGTTGTTTGTTTACTAACTATTTTGCTTTGATTGTAATAGAATGGATTAAAGAAACCAAGGTAGTGTCCCCATTTAGATGAAGTGTAATGCTATGGGTATTGAACTTGATATACTTCTAATGGATTGTTGTACGAATGCCCTTAATCTCTAATTGAATCCCTAATATTTCCTAATTGTTAAGGACTATTTCTCTTTATGATTTTCCCAAATATAAAAGAATTGATATGAAGAACAGTTAATATGTGCCAAGTAAATTTATTTTATTCCTAAGTGAATTTATTAAACGGGGTTAACACCCCGAGTCCTTGTTACTTGTTCTTACCAAATCATAACTTATTTTCCCAATTAAAGCAAGATTTATAGCGTAAGCTAATGTTTGCAACCATCAACTAACATTGAAGAATAAAGGATAAGTAAACCCTAACAACCCATTATGCATATATCAATCCCAATTCCCAATCACATAACACCTGTCATTGGGTTCACAACCTTAATATTAAATATAACTACTCATATTGAAGAACGAATAAAATATTAAAGAAGTCATAATAATTACGTATAGATTAAAGAAGATGAAAAAGCTGTAAGCTTGTATCAAAAGCTTCAAAATAATAAAGTATTCAATGCTCTGACATCAAAGAATAAAGTCTGACAATGAATAGTACACAAAACCCTATGAGAAACTATTTATAAGGTCTCAAAAACGTAGAATTACAACTAAAAAATTGCCCCTGACGGCATAAACTACGGCCCGCATAATCAAAATATGATCACTGTACTTCTCTGCTAGGTCAAAATGTATGAGCAACTGATATGGCCCATATTTAGAATTACGGTCTGTATCATTATCTGTCTTCCTTCGCTTTTTCCAATCTTCAAAGTCCTAGTCAAGACATGGCTCGTATAAACATATACGGTTCGTATTTCTCGACCATATCCATCATCATCAAAATTTGAGTTTCTGTTTCTTCCCTCTACTAAGCAGGAATACGGCCCGTATAAATATATACGGTTCGTATTTCTCTCAAGTTTTTTGCCAATCCGTGAAATTTTCGTCTTTTTGTCCTTTACACTATCAATTACCTGAAACACAATAAAAATACATCAAACAACACAAACTTGCTTTAAAACAAGTAAAACTTATCGTCAAAAGGCATCAAATATGCCAAAATTACGCGGCACATCAACACCCCCAACTTAAAGTCTTTGCTTGTCCTTAAGAAAGTAACACAACATACATAACTCAACTAAAGCTTAGATATCACAAAGTACTAATGTCTATAGTGGTTTTGGCTTTGAACTACCGGCATGTATTTTTCTCACGATTGACCCTCTCAATTTCATAATTTCAAAACAAGATGTATCACTCAAAATATGTTATGATTCACAATGAAGCTTCAATCCATAACATTAAGTTATTGGAACTATCAATGTATATACAAACGCTACTTCGGGCAATCACTTGTTTTCACCATTTCATTCAACCCTTATGCCCTCACAAAGACCAAAGAATGTCCCAAACACAAAAGTACAAGAAGAAACGGGACAAAGACAAATGAGTGAAACACTCACACTCACAAGGAATTTCATATATTACAAATGCAAAATGCCATATGCTTGCCCTTATTTTCAATGCCTTCAACTTCGGACGATTTGGTTGTGATCACACTAGGACTTTTTCTCAGCTTGTAATATAGGCATAGGGATGGGTAGGATAGATATTTGGGTATTAGTGACTCACCCTCCTTGAACACTACATTTTTATTTCATTTATTTTCCTTTCTTTCTCGCTCTTTTTACTTCTTCAACTTCGATGTGGTTTAACAAACTATTGCACAATAACTATCTTTTTGTACAATGATTTCCTATTTTTTTTAAATAAGTATTTATAGTAACTACACAACAACCACATCGAATCCTCTACTAGGTAACTCACACCACCCCCAACTTAGTCTTTAGGCCTTTTTTTCACACATGTTTTACCCCCAACTTAGGCTCTTGGCCTTTTTTTCCTCTTAGTGTCAAGGAGTTAACGGGTGCAAAAATGGGACTATTTCAAATAAGGGTATGGGTTGGTTAGTGGCTAGTCAAGGAAAGGGTCAAAGGCTCAAAGGGGAAGACTAGGGATCATATACATGAACGGGTAAGGCTTATAAGGCAACATGGCTTCAAATTTACACAAAGAAGGCCAATGATCATCTCAACAACCAACCTATCCTTAGAATTCAAGTATGATTAACCAGGCATGTTCTAGATTGCAAAAGCAGTGCATCGACAAATGCTAACATCTCATACTCACAATGGCATAAGGATTGCTAAGCAAAGTGACTACCTAAGAAAACATTCATCACACATGATACCCCAATACTCAAGATGTCATAAAAAGAAGCATGCATGTCAATTTTCTTCAAAATACATATCATACATGCCATGCAATAAATTCATCTACCACTACCATCTAAGTCATAATTACTCTATTTTACCTAAATAACCTAAACATTCCAGTTTCAATAGAAATAAAACCCATCGGGAAAAGAACTCTGGCAAAGAAAAGGCAGGGGGTCCTAAACACGTATCTACAAAATACAACAACTCCAGTAGCCCCACCCCAACCAAAAAACTATGCATTATCCCTAATGCATCAAAATAATCAAAAGTAATGGGAAGGGGTACTTGAGGCGCAATGATCATCTCGAGATCACGTGTCGCCCGCGATCGGAGGCACGCATCGGTGTGAGTAGTGCTTGTCTCGGCGATGGCGAGGAATAATGGGCTCAACCGGCATGATGGGCTGGCCGGGTAGCATCGACTCCACTGGTGGGGGACTAGATGAGGCACCAGCCAGATCAGGGTGATTGTCATGCAGAGAATTATCTACAGCCAATTACAAAATCTCATCCTCTATTAAGCTCAACCTCCAAGTCACCTCCTCCGGATCCTCACCCGATAGATCGACGTCGTCCCACTTTCTTTTACCTTTGTTCTGTATAGTGGAGTCATCCTCATGATTCTCCTCTATCAAATTCTCGACCTATATGAGATCTTCCAAGTTAACCTGGGTTGTCGGAATAGGATCTTCCAAGACAACCAGCTTGTTTGCCTTCAGCGCCTTAACCTCAGCCGTCAACTTATTAAGCTCATCCCGAAATGGTCCCATATCACCCCGGGTCCTTCCCTCTCTAAGGAGGCTAATCATGTCTCAAATGCAATCAAGTCTTGCATGGATAACCTCATGAGACTACGCAGACGCTGTTTGCACTGGTACTATAGCTTCCTTAATCTCTTTCTTCACAAATTTCTGAATCTGCTCCATAATGAAAGAGACCTAATTATCTGCTCTTGTTGCTTTAATTGCAATATCTTTGAAGTTGTCTGTGTTAAATGCAAAGGGGTCAGCCCTTCTCTGTACTGTAGGTAAAGGAACCATCGAAGAAGTCGACACAGCAGTAGTAGATGATGCAATAACAATGGTACCTGGGATAGTAGCCGTGGCAGCAGGGGCAGTAGAAGTGGTAGCTAGGGCAGTAGCAATGGGAGGTGCCTCTGTGGTTTTATCCCCTGCGGCCTCAAGACTAGGCTCGGCTTGAGTCTCTTCATAGTAAGTTGGCATCTTCAACAATATATCATCAACACCATCATCTTTGCTCTTTCTCCAGTCAGCCATGTGTACGACCTTAATAGAGTGATCCCGGTCTGGAATGCTCGCCACACCTGCTCTTCTACACAACTCAGTAATAAGGCTCGAGAACATTAATGAGGTGGCTGGTTATGGTGCTCTCTCTCTAATCTCCTCAGCGATTAGTTACCCCATATTCATCTGATACCTAGACATCAATGCTGCGACTACCACAGCCTAGGAAGTTGTGAGGGAATTATCATTTTTTGTGAGAAGCAACCTATACCACACAAAACAACCAAAATTTGGCTTCCAATGTGAGTGTCCTCTTGAGAATCTTCATGTTCTTATTCATCAACCAAGGTGGATCTGCCCTTTCTATCACAGTGGCTATCTATTTAAGCATAGTGTTTGTCCCTCGCCTCTCTGATTTATTCACATATTCGGCCTCATTGGATGGTGCCACATAATCATTTCCAAAGTAGACTTTGTTTATTGCTTTGCTGCTGATATCTACTTTGACATTTCGGATCGTAACCTTATCTAGTACTAGGACTCGCTGTATGGGCAGGCCCGGTTGTTTCATCAGTGTTAAAGTGGCCCCATGTAATGCAAAGAATTCCTGAACAATGATCGAGCAATATTATCCAAGAGGGCTATCAAAGACCATGAACTTATAACGGCGGACTGCCCCAACAATGCAAGGGTAGGTGTCTAGTCCCTCAAAAGTAATTTTTTGCTCCTCCCAAATGTTTCTTTGTGGCTTCCCCCCTTTTTTTATCAGTTCTAACCCTTGGTCAACTAGTGTTTTGGATCCCTCGATCCCAAACTACAGGCTATCATCCGCCAGTTGTTTACTCTTTACCTCCAACCATCTGACTTCTTACTCACTAGGGCCCGTAGGGTACGAAGGACGGGTAGAAGGCTCGGTGGTTGAGCCACTTTCCTGTTCAATCTCCCATCTCTTGAGTTAGATGAGAAAGATTCCTCCGTTTTAGACTGGAAGGAATCAGATGATGGTGTTGTATTTCGGGGTTCGGATATGGAAACGCACCTTATCTTCTTCACTAGTATGACCTCCTCCTATTCTTGGTCGGAAGGCACATCCCGCAATCGGGTTTGGATAATCATCTTATCCTAATGGCTCCTTCGAGATGGTTGGGACCCTCCACCTCTTCTAATAGTGTTTTTTGGAGGCATACCTGTGGAGAGACATCATTAGTTACACAAACTAAAGCAAAAGAAAGAAAGGAATATCTTTTTTTTTTGTTTAGATGGCCGTAAAAAATGAATACGGTCCGTATAGGTTGTCCGTAATATTTCTATTTTAGAAATACGATTGAAGATACGGTCCGTACAATAAAGTACGGTCCATATTTTTCAACGTATTTCTTAGAGCAGAAACATCAATTTTTGTGTCACTAAATATGGCCAAGGGTACAATCCGTATAAATTTATACGGCCCGTACCACTGGTCGAATTTCCTTATCAACCTCATATTTTTTCAAATACTTGACTTTACTTCAATTTGTCCTGTACAAGTTCACACACCACACAAACACATATATTTCATGGTTTCACTTCCTCATAGATAGGATATGGGGGTTGGGTTACTCAGACTTCACCCATTTTTAGCAATTTATTATCCTTGGCAGTTTGTCGAACAATTGGCGGGCATAACAATTTCGGATTACAAAAAAAAAAAAAAAAAAAAATCGTCAATCGAAATGCCCTCAGACTCAGCGGGGTTTCTATTTACTCATTCCAATGAGTCTTATACCACAGCATAGCCTAACAATTTGCTCACCCACACTTAAAACTTATCAACCAAGAGTTTCACCCTATTAAACCCTAAGTTCAACAATGATAAACAACCTAAAAGATCAACCATACCATATTGCGTAAAGAAAGATTATTTAGAGCATTAACATGTCACGACCCATCCCCGTAGGCCGTGACTAGCGCCCGACCCGGGCGCCCAGACATATCTATCACACACTATCTCCAAACATAACGAACGCGATCAGATATATAACAGAAGCCGATAAGGCTATATTTCAAATTTAGCTAATTTCCAGAAAATTTTCGGCAGAGTTTCCTTTGTTTCATGGACCAACCGAAATAACCCTGCACGCAGAAAATACCAGCAAAGGCCACACAGGGCCAACAGAATATCATATATACGTATGCGGACCGGCCGCCGCCAACAAAATATCATATACATGTGCGGACCGCCGCGCGCGGCGGAAAGGAATCGCCCAAACACAACGAGATACAAACACGGTCATACGGAAGTTGGCACGACCCACGAATATGTCCACGGACCTCAGACGACGAGACGAATCATATGACGGGACGGGGCCCCGCCGTACCCGAATAATCCAAATATACATACGAATGTACAAGCAAAGATATATACCAAAATGTATGCTCGGATCAAAGGGGAGCAATCCAAGACAGCCAGAAATGTGTAGCCTACGGTGGGGGATCACCGACGTACGTACTGCGGGCATGAAACGCGACCCCGAAGAAAGGGGGTCAGTACGAAAGAAGTACTGAGTATGTAAAGCATAGAGTACAGAAATCCAACCCACAACAAAATAAGATACGGAGGGAAAATATCAAGTTAGTATAATAAATCCTGTACTGAAAACATATGTATATAATGCAAGTCAAAATCATGCATAACGCTCAGGAACGTGGTCACCACTCCGACGCTGGTGCCACAACACAGCATACTCCAGAAGGTTTCATATCTCCGAACATCTCCGAACATATCACATCATATCATCGCACAAATCATATCATAAGCCATATCACAAAGATAGCATAGCTCAGGCGGTAACCGGCCCCTATGGCGAGGTCTCGGAAACCGTAACACAAAGATACTACCGAATTTAACATAAAGCGCACGATCACAAAACCGGCCCGGGAACCGGTGAACGGAGTCATATAAGGGCACGAGCAGAGTCGTGAGCAAACGATGCAGTTTGTAAGTCAAAACAGCCTTTCAAAACTCGATACATCAGTTTATTAGTCAAACATAGTCAAATAATTACTTAGCACGAAAGTTTATTTCACAAAGTATTTCCAAAGTGGTACGTGTGGTTCCAAAACGTAGCATAGTGTTTCATAAGGTTCAAAACGTTATTTCATAAGGGACAAATTCAAAATCAAAGATTCTTTATCGAAACTTATTCAAAAGAAGTTCTAGTAAGACAACTAAGGCATACCGGGGTTAGCGGGCCCACCTCGGGTCAAGTCGAGGTGGTAATCATAATTTATAGACGTTTAGGGTCTATGAGATCATACATAAGGGTTTTCAAATAAATCGATCACCTTTACATAGGATTCGGACATTTAGTTGCTTTCTAACCAAAATAGGATCATTAGGCTTCAATAGGATTGAATGAATAGTAGCCTACTTATAGATCGGATTTCGAGGAGCAGAATTGCTTCCGGGGTTCCGATATCAACCTAACATACTAAGACATGCCAAAAGAAGAAGTGGGGAGCTTTACATACCTTATAAACGTCGTATGCTCACCCAAAACTCAGATCCCGTTTCGTCCAGAATCTGTAAATGGTCAAAGTTACCAATTAGAGACTTTAAGGCTTACAAGCTCACCTCAACTTCATTCTTGTCTACCGAAATTTTGGCAGCACTTCCCCTATATATATAACATCCCGAGACCTAGCTCGGCTAAAAATTACATCAACAACAACAATCCAACGTCATCAAACGACACAAACCATAATTAAAGCATTCTAGCTTCAAGGTTCTACTTTACTACACAAGTTGACAACTTTCATTCAAATTTCAAAAACTCCAATTCTATATCTACATAATTGTACTCATTTCTTCATGCAAACTTATACAATCCAAGCCATACACGTAATTGTTCCAAAACCATTACTTTTCCATAATTCTCCAAAACATCGAAAATTCATGACGAACATTCTACTTGCGTCGTTTCATCCCGAATTCATTAATATCGACTATAACTCATATTTAAAATACTAACACCCTAGATATACGATGATATACACAATTATACCGAAGGTATACACTTTCCAATAATGTCCGAAATCATTTTCCAACGCCAACTTAATTCATCAATCAATCATTTAAGACATAAAGATCACAACAACACATTATACCAACTAAACAAGATCAATTCACCTCACTTTCTTCTCCCTATGGCTCACGGCCAACACACCAAACACACACACATGCACGGCTTTCTATATACGTCAAAGTTACGGGATTCTTGTCTATTCTCAACCCTTAACACATTCATATCAATTCTATAACAAAGAATAACAAAATTCTTACCTTTTCTTAAATTTCCAACTTGCCGCAAACGTGATTCTTATGCCAAACAAATTGTATCACGTCGGAGAGCGCCTTGAGAACTCTACAAATATGAGAAGAACAAGGATTTTGATCAACAACAAAGCTTGGAAAAAAATATTTATTATTTTTTTTTTCCTTTCCTTGGCTTCGGCCGAACCCCTCTTTTGTGGTGTTCTTGGATTGTTTTTTTTTTTTTTTCTAGGAAGTTCTAAATGTTTTCATCATATATATCCATTAAGAGTCATGTGCATAGCACATGACATTAAAATCATGGGTTTGGGCTTGGCTAGGGCCGGCCACCCTCACAAATCTTGGGCCTCAATTTATGTTATATTTTCTTGGCCCAATTCACTAAGAGTCCCGTTTTGTAATTTCCGAAACAAATTTCCAAAATTCCAAAATTGCCCTCGGCCTTCCCCGAGGTCTTTACACCAATGATATCATAACTAACATAGTCATGTCAACTAAAATCAAAATATTGGCTCGCAACACACAAGTCACAATTATTTCACAACTTTCCCAATATGCGAAAACACGGGATATAACATAACATATCTATGAGTGATGATCTTGTTGACACAAGTTATGAGCAGTCAGAGAAAAACAAAATAATTTCTTTGAAAACAGAGGGTTCTACGTATAGAAGGAAAGTGCAGGGTGAAATGGATGATTGAGTAAAGGATTTATGGGGATTTAAGGAGAGGTTATGGTGGTGGGATTGTGTATGGTTGTAGGTAAGTTATGGGAGTGGATATAGGAGATGGTGTTAAAGTGGGAAAGGTGGGTTGGTTTTTTTAAACCCTTCCTAGATTTTTCGTCAGGAAATACGGTCTGTACAATTAAGTACGGTGCGTATTTCTGCAATACATACTGGAAAACTTAATGACATGGAACATCAAAGATACGGGCCATATGTCTAACTATATTTTTAAGTACAGCCCGTACTTCTGGTCGTATTCTTGGTTGGCGCAAAATAGTGTGCCCCTTTTCTTCCCTCACCATTACGGTCCTTAAAAAAAAATACGACCCGTACTTCCCGTTCGTTATTGTTGGATGGTACAAAACAGTGATCAACTTATTTTCCATCATTAATACATCTAAAAGTACAGTCTGTATAAATAAATACAGCTCGTTTTTCTACTTCTTACTTAACTTGTTTCTGCATTGTAGTCCTACACCAAAGCAAACATCAAACAACACAAAAGCTAGTAAAACAATACAAAGAAATAAAAGAAAGCAAAACTAAAAAACTTGGGTTGCCACCCAAGCAGCGCTTTATTTATTGTCGCGGCACGATGGTGTTATCGGTTTAATCCGGATCGGGAGTGTATCCATGCTTCAATCGATGCCTATCAATGATTTTGTCTCCATCGATGCACCAATGGTAATGCTTAACTCTCTAGCCATTCACCTTAAATTTCTGACTCTCATCTCCGGACTTCAATTCCATTGAGCCATTGGGTGAAACACTTACTACTTGGAAGGGCCTGAACCATCTGGATTTCAATTCGTCCGGAAGAGCTTTAGCCTTGAGTTATACAGTAAGACATTATCGCCTTTTTGAAAGTCTCGCTTGAGGATCGTCACATCATGATAATACTTCATGTTCTCCTTGTACAAGGCCGCACTCTCATATGCATGGTACCAGAATTCATCCATCTCATTCATTTTAAACAACCTTAGCTTGGTTGTCTCTTCCCAATCCATATTCATTTTCTTTAATGCTCATTAGACTTTGTGTTCAAATTCGACTGGCAGATGGCATGCCTTTCCAAATACCAGCCTATAAGGGAAAGTTCCAATGGGCATTTTATGTCACGACCCAACCGGAGGGCCATGACGGGCACCCGATGCTAACCCACTCGGGTACCTCTTATCGTACTCTCATATTCACATCTAGGTGAGCCACATGGCTTACTCATAATTTATATACATCAATAGTGCTAATCTCGTTGGGCAACAACACATCTATATCATCATCAATAACAATGCCCATATCCATATACACAATATCATAATCAAGTATTCACATTCGACTTAGCCTTCAAAATTCATCTTTATGTTTAACTTATGCTAGCAACTTCATAACCATTTTAGCACATTTTCATAATAATGCTTCCTCATCACTATTATTACCTTCCATAGCAAGATTATATCCATATCATACTAAGAATCATAACTCAAGTTAGCTTACTACTCAAAAATATCATAAAAACTACATTTAGAATTCATCTTCTACTTTCTCCTTCTACCCAAGTTGTTCAACAACTAAACATTCTTGATAACATGTAATAAGTATGAAAACTAACCTTTTTATCTCATAAGAATGAGATTTGGAGCAAGCTATCAACTTATATGAAAACCCTAGCTTCAATATCCAAAGAATTCTTGGAGTCTAATAACCCTAGCAAGGCTTCTAACACATGGGTATCTTGATTCTCGCCTCTTGATATTTAATCTCCCTTGGATTTTGGCTTGGATTAGTGTATGGAGTTGAAGATAGGGTTTTTGGAGAGCCTTTGGATCTGATTTGGTGAAATGAAATGTCCAAATGAAGTGGAGCAAATTATATAAAGCGGAACTTAAAATCCCGTCGGGCAATTCTGCGCTCATTTTGATGGGCCGTCAAAATTCCTAGGGACAGTCAAAATGGTCCGTAGAACTGCCCAGCCAAACATGGATCACTGTGACCATTTTAGCTGGGCTGGTGCAGTTTGACGGGCCGCAGAATTTTCTGCGGGGCGTCAAAATTCCTGCAGGCCGTCAAATGGTCCGCAGAAATTTTTTGCTCAGACAGTCTATCGTAAAACACCCATAACTGTTTACTCAGATGTCACATTGACGAAAGGTTTGTTGCGTTGGAAACTAGACTCGATGAAATTTAATTTGGATAAAAGAAACACACCAAAACTCTTCATATTCTAGGAGATATGCCTCCCCCAATCTGGACCAAAATCCTGCCGAAAATTTTGCAAAGTTTTACCAAAGTTCCCATAAACTCCATTCCTTTATTTGTTTGTTCTTAAATCCTTCCATAGCTCATTTCATGGGCTTAAACCCCCATAACCATAATATGATAACATGTAATCTCATATATCCTAAGGTAACTCCCGTTTCCATGATTAGGACAACTAACGCCTAACGAATCTCAACGGACGAAACTACGAGGTGTAACATTTTAAATGCCGTCCTGTAGGCCCAAAGAGCAGCATTAAGTTTTTGAGACCCGTTTGTCCTGTTTGCATTGACCGTCTTGGCCAAAATACTTTTTATTTCCTAATTGGAAACTTCCACCTGGCCACTAGTCTGAGGATGAGATGGAGTGGCCACCCTATTCTGGACAACATGCTTTTCAAGTAGTACCGCAAACGCTTTGTTATAGAAGTGCCTACCACCGTCACTAATGATAGCTCATGGGGTGCCAACTCGGGTGAAAATATTATTCTTAAGAAAGTTGGTGACACTCTTCCCATCATTATTGGGTAAACCAACTGCTTCTACCCACTTCTAGACATAGTCGACGGCCACAAGGATGTATTTCATGCCACATGAACTCACAAAGGACCCATGAAATCAATGCCTGAACATCAAAGAGCTCAACCTCTATCATAAAATTCATAGGCATATCGTTCCTCTTAGCAATCGTTCCTTGATGTTGACATTGGTCATAAGACTTTGCCATCAAATTTGCATCATGATAGAGAGTCGGCCAGTAATATCCACACTCAAGCACATTTGTTGCTATGTGATTTCCACTATGATGACCCCCGACATGAGATTCTTGGAAAGCCTTCAAAATATACATCACTTCATATTTGGGAACACGACGCCGAATGATGTTGTCAGCGTATGTTCAGAACAAGTGCAATCTGTCAAGAACTTCTTTTTCTGGTACGCTTAGATCTCGTCAGTAATCAGCTCGGTCACAAAATAATTTTCTATGTCGGCATACCATAGTGCCACATAACATGACAATGCAAGAAGCCTTTCATCTAGGAATGCATCAATAATCTCAAGTTCCCCTATCGATTTGTCGGCTTCCTCAATCCTCGATAAATGATCTGTAACCTGGTTCTCCGACCCCTCTTGATCTTTTACCTCAAAGTCGAATTCTTGCAACAAGAGAACCCAAAGAATCAACCGCGACTTAGCATATTTCTTCACCGTTAGCTATCACAGTGCTGCATGGTCAGTGTACACCACCACTTGGGACCTCAATAAATAGGCCATAAACTTCTCAAAAGAATACACAATGGCAAGCAGTTCTTGTTCAGTCCTTTGTATAATTCATCTGCGCACCACTCATCATTTTGCTCGCATAGTAGATTGGGTGCATCATCTTGTTGTAATGCTGACCAAGCACCACTCTAATTGCGAATCCGATAGCATCACACATCAACTCAAACGACAGTGACCAATCTTGTGAGACATTAACAGGAGTAGAAGTAAGTCGCTCCTTCAACTCCTCAAATGCCTTGCGACACTCCACGTCGAACTCGAACTTATCCTCTTTTTCAAGAAGCTTGCACATGGGATTTGATATCTTTAAAAACTCTTTAATAAAGTGCCGATAGAACCTAGCATACCCGAAGAAACTTCGAACTCCTTTAACTGAGATGGGTAGAGGAAGCTTTGAAATCACATCAATTTTGGCTTGATATACTTCGATTCCTTTTCCAGAGATTTTGTGGCCTAGAATAATTCTTTCCTTCACCATAAAGTGACACTTCTCTTAGTTAAGAGCCAGATTGGTGTCCTCGCATCTCTTCAGCACTCGATCTAAATGGTCAAGACAATCATTAAAAGAATCTCCAACAACAGAAAAGTCATCCATGAAGACCTCCAAGAAGTCCTCCACCATATCTGAAAAGATAGACATCATGCAAGGCTGGAAAGTGGTTGGTGCATTGCAAAGACCGAATGGCATTTGGCTGAATGAAAAGGTCACATAAGGACATGTAAAGTTAGTCTTCTCTTGATCAAGCATTTGATATATAAAAGGCATAGGGAAGTGGTCTTTACATGTCGCAGAGTTAAGCTTTCGATAATCCATACACACTCTCCATCCTGCAACAGTTCTTGTCAGAATCAGCTCATTCTTCGTATTGGGCACCACTGTGATGCCACCCTTTTTCGAAACACATTGAACTGGGCTAACCAATTTGCTATCTGCAATTGGGTAAACCACTCCAGTATCTAACCACTTAACATTTTCCTTTGTGACCACCTCTTGCATAGGTGGTGTTACACCTCGGACATTTCATATCGTTATGCTGTGGATGGACTAACGTGAGTCTAGAATGTACATGAAGTCCTTGCAAGTGGGAAAGAAAACTTAATAATTTTAATTAAGATTACAAAGACATTTGAGGCAAAAGAAGGAAGCTCGTCGGAGAAAGTTAAGGTAGAGTCTTGTTTGGGAGAATTTCACATCATTGAGTAAGCCTTGCTTAGCATCATTTTGAGGAAGAGATATAAAGCCCCTTGGATAGTTAATGAAGTATTATATAAGTGCCAAGAAGGTTTCATAAGGATTTGAGGTCAAACGAATCAACAAGAGAAGTTCGGGAAAAAGTGGGTTATACGACCACTTATACGGTCCGTATAACTTTATACGGTCCGTATAAGGGTCTATCTAACAGTTCCAGAGAAGGTCAATCCCTGGTAGTATTATATGGTCACTTATACGGACCGTATAAGTGTCGGTATACCTCAACCGGGTCAGACTTTTCTCCACTTATAAATAAACGACCAAAGTTCATATTTCTCATTTCCCACATTCTCCATAACTCTTGAAAGCTCTAGAACATTCCAAATGTCATATTAACACAAACCCAAGAGAAATCAAAGATTAATTACCAAGAATTAAGAGAATCAAGTGTGGCGAGGCCCTCTAGAGTTTGTCGAAGTCAAGAATTCTTTTAGTATTGAAGTTCGGGTTTCTCTCAAGTGAAGCATATGCAACCAAAGTTCATCCTTATGTGATAAAAGGTGAGTTTCACATCTATTTCTTCTTATTAAGAGTATTTGAGTGGTTGAATGACTTGGATGAGAGAAGAAGTAGAATATGAAGCTCAAACATGGATTTAATGATATTCTTAAATAGTAACTTGACTTGAGTCATAGTTTTTGGTGCGCCATGAGTATAATTTTGTTGTGGATGACACTAATAATGTTGAAGAAGTATTATATGTAGATGAATATGGTATTATTTTGTAGTTATGGTCATGGATGACTTTGAAAAGGTGTTTTGAGGATTGAACAATGTTTAACTTGAAGAACTCTATTGGTTTTTGCATTATGGGTGTTGCTATTGATGTTGGGAGTTATTTAATTTATGGAGAGAGTGTTGTTGAAACAAAGAAAATGCTGCCCAATTTTCGTTAGCTTTTGGTCGCTTTAGCCTAAATTTAAGCATATCTTCAATTATCAAATTTTAGTGCGAAATTCTTTTGATGTAGAGTCGTGAGCTTGGAAGGAGAACGTTCAGTGGTTAAGGAGATGCGAAGGTATGTTAAGGCCAGTCCTCTTTCTTTCAAAGGCATGACTCCTATATTACGATTTCCTACATACTTCTATGACCTTCTTACATTCCAAAAGATGAAAGCTAAAGATTCTTAAGGGCTTCTTATGAGACAGAGATGAGATATTTTCTATGACATTGATGATGATAATGAAGCTATTTTAGAGATCCCAAAGCCTATGAGATGATGCTATCATGAGCTTGATAATCCTATCTTTATGAGTTCAATGATACTATTTCTTGTTGTTGTCTTACCTCATGATACTAGTTCCTTCAAGGTGAGATATAGTGATGATAATTATTCCATAATGTAATCGAAGGTTACCGACCTTACTCACTCCGATAGAGTTATAACTTTTACTTGGGCTCTCATGCATGCTTTACATTATTTTTATTTATGATTACACTGGGCCTAGTTGGCCGGGCAGACACCACTCCGCTGGGGTGGGCGGTTTATGGATGATGATACTTGTACTAGGCCTAATTGGTCGGGCAGTCACCACTAGTGGGCGGCGTGAGACGATTATCCTAGACGCGGGCTAGTGATGATATATGACTTAGACAGCTTACTCATATATATATATATATATATATATATGTGTGTGTGTGTGTGTGTGTGTGTGTGTGTGTGTGTTATGATGTGGTTTTAAAAGTAAAAGTTAGCATGCATGGTATCCGCCTTAAGAGGCAATCATATGTGCAGGTTATCTCTTTATCTCATGTTCCTTATCTCTTTATTATATCATTATTCATGCCTTATATACTCAGTACATTATTCGTACTGACATCCTTTCTATTATGGACGTTGTGTTCATGCCCGCAGGTAGACAGAGAGACGGTCCAGATTCCTAGGAGCTAATTTAGCATATGCACAGGAGCGCTCCTATACTCCAGAGTTGCCTTTCATTTGTACATTCTTTTGTGTTTACATTTAGGGCATGGTTGGGTCCTGTCCCGTCCCCATGACTTTCAGTACTCTAGTAGAGGCTCGTAGACATATGTGGGTAGCAGCTATTCTATGATCTCTTTAGTGTATGACTTGCATATTATTTTGTAGCCTCTTGGCTTATACATATATGTATATTTTGAGGGGTAATTGAAAATCATTTCATGGTAAGATTTGCTTGAGAATTGTGTTGAACCAAGTTGAATATGGTGATGAGCAGGATGGGTGGTGCTCGGTAGGTTAGTTCCGGGTACCCTTCATGGCCCTCTATCTGGGTCGTGACAAAAGTGATATCAGAGCAATTCGTCCTAGGGTGTGTCTACGAGCCGTGTCCGATAGAGTCTTGTTTATGGGTGTGAAGCGCGCCACACTTATAAACAGGAGGCTGCAGGGCATTTAGGAATGATTGACCTTCCTTCTTATCATAGATCGTGCGATAGAGCCATGATATAAGAATTCCCTTTTTCCTTAACCGTGCGCTATGTTTTCAGTAAAGTCTATGAAAGGAAAAGCTACAGCAGCCCAGAAGGGCAAGACAGTGGCCGAAAGAAGGACTGAACGGGAGCCGCCTACAGGTATGGAGGAGGGCGAGTCCCAGAGTAAGGTCCTTTTTCAGTTCTCTCATACTTCGGCCACTCCTGAGGAGCAAAGAGGAGCCTTAACTTTAGGTCCAGCACCCCCAATTCCTCCACAAGATGCCTCGGGCCAGGAGATGAGACAGGCCATCCTTTTGCTGACCCAGTTAGTAGCCGCTCAAGCTCAGCGGCAGGGTGCGGGCCATGGTGACAGGGGTTGGAGAAAGAGGGTCAGGTCTTCAGGGTTTGACCGTGAGTTCAGAGGTGCCCCGAGGCAGCAATTCTCTAGGCACTCAGCTCGTTCAATAGCTAGTGTGCCTCTACAGTTTCCTGGACCCTGGGTTGACAGAACCACTTGTTTTGGGCTAGTTCAGAGTTCTAGAGCTTCTAGTTCCCAGACCAGGGGTGATTCAGGCCAGATGAGATTATGTATACCACGATGTACTCAGTGTGGTAAGCCACATTCTGGACCGTGCCGCTTGGGTTTGGATGTTTGTTATGCATGTGCTCGGCCGGGCCATATCAGGCGCGACTGTCTATCGATGCGTGGTAGAGATAAGATTCGGCCCACGGGATTAGCAGCTGGCTCTTCATCATCGGTACGCCCTCCGAGACAAAGCTTGAAGACACCAGCCGATCGTGGGAGGGGTAGAGGAGGAGCATCCGGTTCGAGTGGTCCTCAGCACCGCCTTTATGCACTAGCGGGACCACAGGATCTTGAGTCTTCCCCTGATGCTATCACAGGTATATTATCGGTGTCCTCTTATGACATATATGCATTGATTGATTCGGGGTTTACTTCGATATATATATATATATATATATATATATATATATATATATATATATATATATATATATATTATATTGGGATGAAACTTGAGCCAATCAAACATTTTGAGGTGTCTATAACTGTGGGTGACCCAGTGATAGCTAAAAGTATGATTTATGAGTAAGTAAACCACCATGAAGGGATTTGATTGACATAATGCTTAGAAAAAAAATGGAGTTCTAGAAAGGGTGTTCTGGTACAACTTATAAGACAATCCTTATTACTTTACATTCTTTTATGGTAATCAGCCCTGTGCAGTTAGGTTGTATATCATATGTGTTTCTATATATAGCCTCTTAAGGCATGAAATGTGTTTTCGGGGCTGTGTGCAGGTTTGAGATTGTTATGTTTGCAGAGGAAACTCTACCGAATTTTTTTTCCCCAGGAATCTAAGGGAAATTGTAGAGACTTTAGGTAGGACTATGGCAAGAAAGAAAAAAGGGCCCAGCAGCGAGTGATTGGAGACGAAGTTAGTAGTCAAATGCGGGATAAATGTAGCAAGTATGTATTAAGCCAAAAGGAACGATGATTAGGTCAGGATAGAATAAGAAGCATGAGAAGGGAAAATGATGTGCTTGGGGTAGAAAGAAGTTTTATATACTAAGGAGAATTAAAGAGATAAGCATTCCAGAAGAAGTTGTAAGTTAGAAGAATTCGGCTAGTCCTTTTATGGTTTGGAAGATTGAGTTATGAAATGAACTTGATATATACGTATATGTCGATACATGTAATACTGATTCAGATTACTAAGTTAGACTTCACCCGGTGATTATAGTGGGAGGAAAATTTTCATGTCACTATGAGCCAGCCTTATTGACCTCGGTGATACCTCGAGGAAAGAGATTAAAAGAGATGTATTCACAAAAGCTCCTTGCCTAGCAATTGGTTGACATTATGACTGCAGTTGTATTCTGTGTTATAGTTCAGGTTATTTATCCAGGAATCTACTCAAACGGTTACATGACAAGAGCTTGTTATTATTGATATAAGGGAAAGCGAAAACAAGACAAGGTTGATCAACAAAACAAAGATGGATAAATGACGAATGCTCGGTATGTGTGATGTGTGTAGTAAAAAAAGAAGAAAGAGAAGAGAAGAAAGAGAGATATGTTGGACACTGAGATGGAAGGGCAAAAGTAAGGCAAATAGAAGAAAGGTCTACTAGAGCAGAAACCCGATAAACAGAAGGTGGAAGAGAATCAAACCCTGTGGATATTCTAACACTAAGTAGGAATGTTAATAGGTGTCATGGAGTGATTGAAATTTTGAATCATGCTGTGAGAACAGCGTGGCTGATTGAATGATGACAAGGAGTGTGGAACCATTTGGTGAGTAAGATATTTTATGCATGAAGAGTGATTTTACACAACATCTCTCCAAAGAATTCTAAAAAGGACCATGTGTTACGCTGTTATCAATATGTTGAGATGGCAGAGGACAATACTCCTATGGTAGTGTGAACTGATTAGAGAAGAGTATCAAAAGATTGATGTTGAACCTTAAGTTACAGTTTTATCATAAAAAAAGGATGAGTCAGAGAAGTCAATGTTACGCTAAAATATGCTTAGGACTATTGTCCTATGAACAAAATCATTTGAGAAAAAGGATAAGAAGTAACACAAAAGAAGAAACAAGGTTTAATTGTGAATGATCAATGGATTGACTTTATACGTATGTCAAGACAGCAACAAATGAAACTGCATCCCCGATGAGTTACGCGGTAGATGTCCCAAGGAAAGATCATTGAGAAAAGGTGAGTCAAGAGAGGGTGAGTTAGTGGACGATACAGTATAGGGAGTATAGAGCGGTTATGAGCTATATAGATGGAAATGACTAATATGCAAGACGATCTAGGGGTCTTGATGGAATTGAAGAAAGAAGCAGAGGGATAAAGGTAATTCCCTCGTGGTTTAATAGTTGTAGCAATTAGGCGGTAATCAAAAGAGACAATCAAAGAACTGGTCTTCAACATTCCGAGGCAATGCGGCAAGCGGAGGTGTAATAATGAGATGAAACAAGATATGGGCCGTAGAGTGGAAGAGGGGCGAAAAATCCAACGTGGCAATTGTACAACAATAAGGTAGATTATGAGACAGAGTTATAGGATGGGCATACAATGGGAAAAGCGGTATTAACCTTAAGAATGTAAATCATGTGAGTATTATGGCTTCTGTTCAAGTGTGAAACAAATAAGAATGAACGGTATTTCCATTCAACAAGGGCTCAAGCCAAAAATTTCATTGTGAGGATATATCGGCGATGAGTGTAAGATTAGGATTAGGGGAAGAAGTGAATACTGGACTAAGATGAGAAGTCAAGTGAAATAGCCACCACAAGCTAGTTATATGGACACGAGTTCCAATGTCGCATACCGGTTGGGGAAGAACTCTATAGGGAAAGCCTCAAAGGCAAAAAACTACTTGAGTCAGAATTTAATAATGCCTTTGTTAAGATAAGGACGTGGAGTTAACAATAGTAAAGGATTGATAACTATTTGGAAGCATGCGAATAGTTGACGGTAGCAACCTACAATGAAAAAGAATAGATGTGTACCATTATTTAAAAGAGGAAGTTTATGGAGAATACGAGGATTCCAAGCTTAGAGTATTTCGAATGTAAAGGAATTAGGGTCGCATCGCAAAGTAAACGGAGCAAGATGGATCTAAATGAGAAACTGAAGGTGAGAGGTTATGGTGAGGAAGATAATAAGAGGTAAATTTGTGTAAGAAAATTTGTGGCACTAATCAAGAATAGATGTTGCAATTGTAAGCAATCATATAAGCTGTCTGCGGAAATGTTCAGGCTAAGATACTCGGTTCTCTACTGGTCTCTGAAGATCGATACATTCCGAGAGACCTGGGAAAAATAGGTCATCCTAGTAAATCCTCCCATGGGATGAAGAGACCCGTTAGGGTGGCTTGGAATTGATATGTATCCGGATGGTCGTATGAAGCTTGTAGGAATGGGAGAGTATCAAATTATTGGAATGTGAGAATTTCATTTTGAAGAGATTTACGAAGATTATTAAAAGACTCTATGAGAAGTTCTTGCTACCCTCTCAAATAGCTTCGGGGTGGTGAATTAAGAACTAAAAATGCAAGCTTGATGAAGATATTGTGAAAGAACGCGGAAGCGAAAGAGATGAATTGGGAAGCAAAAGAAGATATGGAGTCCGGGTATCCGCATTTATTTCCACCCCCAGGAGAGATTCAAGATGAGACGTCATTGTCCTCAGGTATGTAATGCTTTCTTTTGATGCTTTTTGGTCGTGTATGGCCTTTTTTTCTTGTTGCTGTTGTTGTAGCCCCATGAGGTGATGTGGGTTGCTGTGACAGGATGGTAATGTCATATTACAAAGGAAACTCTGGCGAAATTTTCGTAGAATCCCCGAGAACCTAATATTCGAGGACGAATATTCCTAAGGGAGGGAGAAAGTTACACCTCGGACATTTCATGTCGTTGTGCTGTGGATGGACTAACGTGAGTCTAGAATGTACATGAAGTCCCTACAAGTGGGAAAGGATACTTAATAATTCTAATTAAGATTCCAAAGACATTTGAGGCAAAAGAAGAAAGCTCGTCGGAGAAAGTTAAGGTAGAGTCTTGTTTGGGAGAATTTCACATCATTGAGTAAGCCTTGCTTAGCATCACTTTGAGGAAGAGATATAAAGCCCCTTGGATAGTTAATGAAGTATTATATAAGTGCCAAGAAGGTTTCATAAGGATTTGAGGTCAAACGAATCGACAAGAGAAGTTCGGGAAAAAATGGGTTATACGACCACTTATACGGTCCGTATAACTTTATACGATCCGTATAAGGGTCTATCTAACAGTTCAAGAGAAGGTCAATCCCTGGTAGTATTATAAGGTCACTTATACGGACCGTATAAGTGTCCGTATAACTCAATCGGGTCAGATTTTTCTCCACTTATAAATAACGACCCAAGTTCATATTTCTCATTTCCCACATTCTCCACAACTCTTGAAAGCTCTAGAACATTCCAAATGTCATATTAACACAAACCCAAGGGAAATCAAAGATTAATTACCAAGAATTAAGAGAATCAAGTGTAGAGAGGCCATCTAGAGTTTGTAGAAGTCAAGAAATCTTTTAGTATTGAAGTTGGGTTTCTCTCAAGTGAAGCATATGCAACCAAAGTTGATCCTTATGTGATAAAAGGTGAGTTTCACATCTATTTCTTGTTATTAAGATAATTGAGTGGTTGAATGACTTGGATGAGAGAAGAAGTAGAATATGACGCTCAAACATGGATTTAATGATATTCTTGAATAGTAACTTGACTTGAGTCATAGTTTTTGGTCGCCATGAGTATAATTTTATTGTGGACGATACTAATGATGTTGAAGAAGTATTATATGTAGATGAATATGGTATTATATTGTAGCTATGGTCATGGATGACTTTGAAAAAAGAGTTTTGAGGATTGAACAATGTTTAACTTGAAGAAGTCTATTGGTTATGGTATTATGGGTGTTGCTATTGATGTTAGGAGTTGTTTAATTCATGGAGAGAGAGTTGTCGAAACAAAGGAAATGATGTCCAATTTTCGTTAGCTTTTGGTCGCTTTAGCCTAAACTTAAGCATATCTTCAATTATCAAATTTTAGTGCGAAATTCTCTTGATGTAGAGTCGTGAGCTTGGAAGGAGAACGTTCAGTGGTTAAGGAGACGCGAAGGTATGTTAAAGCGAGTCCTCTTTCTTTCAAAGGCATGACTCCTATATTACGATTTCCTACATACTTCTATGACCTTCTTACATTCTAAAAGATGAAAGTTAAAGATTCTTAAGGGCTTCTTATGAGACAGAGATGAGATATGCTCTATGACATTAATGATGATAATGAAGCTATTTTAGAGGTCCCAAAGCCTATGAGATGATGCTATCATGAGCTTGATAATCCTATCTTTATGATTTCATTGATGTTATTTCTTGTTGTTGTCTCACCTCATGATACTAGTTCCTTCAAGGTGAGACATAGTGATGATGATTATTCCATAATGTAATCGGAGGTTACCGACCTTACGTCACTTCGATAGAGTTACAACTTTTACTTGGGCTCTCATGCATGCTTCACATTATTTTTACTTATGATTACACCGGGCCTAGTTGGCCGGGCAGACACTAATACGCTGGGGTGGGCGTCTTATGGATGATGATACTTGCACTGGTCCTAATTGGCCGAGCAGTCACCACTAGTGGGCGACGTGAGACGATTATCCTAGACGCGGGCTAGTGATGATATATGACTCAGACAACTTACTTATATATATATATATATATATATATATATATATATATATATATATATATATATATATATGTTATGATGTGGTTCTAAAAGTAAAAGTAAGCATTCATGGTATCCGCCTTAAGTGGCAATTATATGTGCAGTGTGTTATTTCTTTATCTCATGTTCCTTATCTCTTTATTATATCATTATTCATGCCTTACATACTCAGTACATTATTCGTACTGACGTCCTTTCTTTTATGGATGCTGCGTTCATGCCCGCAAGTAGACAGGGAGATGATCCAGATTCCTAGGAGCTTATTCAGCAGATGCACAGGAGCACTCCACTACTCCGGAGTTGCCGTTCATTGGTACATTCTTTTGTGTTTACATTTGGGGCATGGCGGGGTCCTGTCTCGTCCTCATGACTTTCAGTACTCTAGTAGAGGCTCGTAGACATATGTGCGTAGCAGCTGTTTTTAGTGTATGACTGGCATATTATTTTGTAGCCTCGTAGGCTTGTACATATATGTATATTTTGAGGGGTAATTGAAGATCGTTTCATGGTAATCTTTTCTTAAGAATTATGTTGAACCAAGTTGAATATGGTGATGAGCAGGATGGGTGGTGCTCGGTAGGTTAGCTCCGAGTACCCGTCATGGCCCTCTAGCTAGATCGTGACAGGTGGATTCAATCTCCTCTGATGTTCAACAGTCGGTGTAGTATCTTCCTCGAGCTGAATTTTATGCTCACAGATACCAAAAGGAATACCTTGAATGTCAACAATTGTCCACCCTATATCTCACCGATACTCTCTCAGAATTTCAAGTAATCCCTTCGTCTACTCATCAGTTAGCAAAGCAGAAACAATAACTGGCAATGTATTATCCGGATCGATAAACTCATACCTCAGATCTGCTGGGAGATTCTGGAGCTCGGGCGGCTCAATAATAGATGGTTTTGCTAGAGGAGTTTTCTGATTCTCAAGGTTAAGAGACAATTTCTTTGGCTGATAAGAATAATATCCTAACCTTTCAAGCAAATTTACTGTCTCTACATACCCCTCCATATCATCTGCATCAAAATTGAATAGAATAGTCGCTAATATCTCCCCAAGGTACTCTTCTTCCATCTTGAATTCAACAGCTTCATCTACCACATCTATAGCATCAAAAACCAAAATACTTTCGTAAGAGCTTGGTAGTTTCATTCCCTTGCTGGCCTGAAAGGTCGCCTCTTCATCGTTAGCACAAAATTTGATCTCGTTCCTCTCTTGATGGATTTACCAACTATCTACAGTCGCATGCTAGTAGGTCTAGGCATTCCTAACCCTGATTACTTATAGATTACAAGGGGCATTAGGTTAATGCTATTATCATAGAGAGCATGAGCAAAATCATGATGGCCAACATAGCATGGAATAGTAAAAGCCCTTGGATCCTCCTTCTTTTGAACCCTAGTTGTGGATATGACATGACTAGCATGGTGAGTCACACTCACTGTGTCATGCGCGACCGGCCTATTTTTCATTAATAGATCCTTTAAATACTTTGCAAAACCTGGCATTTCTTGGAAGGCATCTAGAAATAGAATATTCATTGATAGTTGCTCCAGTTGATCATAGAAATGCTAACACTTAGCATCCTCAGTCTTCTTCACTAACCTTTGAGGAAAGGGAGGTGAAGATTTTATCAATTGAGTCGAGGGCCTGAGTGCCCCAGTAACTTTGCCTTTCCTTTTGTCATTTCTCACATCTTGAGCCTTTGGAACATCTGGCATAGAATCAACTTCAACCACATTCAGAGTTTCCACTTGCATTTCCTCAACTTCACTTGGCACCTCAACTGGCACCTTAGTCTCTACTTCTTTTGTACGCCTCTTTTCAGCTGCTTTTGTTCCCATATCCTAAAGTATTTTCCCACTTCGGGTGCTAATGGCAGAACACCTCTCGATGTGATTACCTCCACCACTCTTGGGATTAGGAATAGTGTCACTCGATAGGCCTCCCCTTTATGGTGGGTGTTTCTCCCTCGAAATATCTCTCATCTGTGACTCAAGCTTTTGGATGGAAGTAGTGTGAGAACCGACAGTTTCGATCAACCTCTTAAAAGTTTTATCAGACTTCTCTTGGTTGGGTAGCACCCTCTCAAGCATTCTCTCCAGCTTAGAATCTCCTTGTTCATTCAATTGACCCTTTGGCAACGGCGCCAAAATTCCCTCGCAATTCGCCAAAGTTTGATACGCTCAACTTCACCTAATAAATGGCGTAAAGCGGACGTTGTCAAATATAGTAATCCGACTAGATTGGGGTCAAATCCCATAGGGAATAGGGTGTGAAAAGGTTACTAATGTAGTTGAGTACTTACTTATGGTCTAGTTTCGTATTCTGTTGAGTTTGTAAAAGCTTGTTAGTTTACTAACTATTTTGCTTTGATTATAATAGAATGGATTAAAGAAACCAAGGTTGTTTCCCCCTTTAGATGAATTGTAATGCTATGGGTATTGATCTTGATACACTTCGAACGGATTGTTGTACGAATTCGCATAACCTCTAATTAAATCCCTAATATTTTCCAATAGTTAAGGACTATTTCTCTTATGATTTTCCCAAATATAAAAGAGTTGATATGAAGAACGATTAATATGTGCCAAGTAAATTCCTCTTATTCCTAAGTGAATTTTATTAAATGAGAGTTAACGCCCCGAGTTCTTGTTACTTGTTCTTACCAAACCCTAACATAGTTTCCCAAATAATGCAAGGTTTATGGCGTAAGCTAATGTTTGCAGCCATCAACTAAAATTGAATAATAAAGAATAAGTAAACCTTAACAACCCATTATGCATATATCAATCCCAATTCCCAATCACATAACACCAATTATTGGGTTCACAACCTTTAGTATTAAATTTAGATACTCATACTGAAGAACGAACAAAATATTAAAGAAGTCATAATGCTTATGTATTGATTAAAGAATATGAAAAAGTTGTAATCTTGTCTCAAAAGCTTCAAAATAATAAAGCATTCAATGCTCTGAAGTCAAAGAATAAAGTCTGACAATGAATAATACATAAAACCCTATGAGAAACTATTTATAAGGTCTCAAAAACGCAGAATTACAACTGACAAAATTACCCATGAGGGCATAAAATACGGCCCGCACAGTTAAGTACGTACCGTATATAAAAATACAGTCATAGTACCTCTCTGCTAGGTCAAAATGTACGAGCAACTTATACGGTCCGTATCTGTCATCCTTCAATTTTCCAATCTTCAAAGTGCGAGCCAAGATACGGCGTGTATAAACATATACTGTCTGTATTTCTCAATCGTATCCATCATCATCAAAATTTGAGTTTCTGTGTCTTGCCTCTTCTAAGTATGAACAGGAATACGGCCCGTATAACATATACGGTCCGTATTTCTCTCAATTTTTTGCCAATTAATGTAATTTCCTTGTTTTTATCCTTTACACTATCAATTAGCTGAAAAACAATAAAAACACATCAAACAACACAAACTTTCTTAAAAACAAGTAAAACTTATCGTCAAAAGGCATCAAATGTGCCAAAATTATGCGGCACATCAGTTACCAGCCATACTAGCAGCCCTGGATCTTCTCCCATCTTTATTTGTTTTTTAGAATAGTCTCACTAAGGTGGTGAGGAAACTGACTTCTGATAGAGCAACTTTCGCCTCGGTAATTACCTAACAAGAGAGACCCGATGCAAAAGTAGTCCTTTATGCGAGGAAAGGCCAGATAGACCGACCTCTGCTAACTACATTTTATATAGGCTGGACGATTTCTATCTAGTTATTCTTCAGATAGTTTTCTATTCCGTATTTAAGACTTGTATTGTATTTAGAAGCTTTTGTACAAGTTAGACTAGGTTTTGGGGATTGTATTTGACTAAGGTATCTTTTTGCACTTATTATATATACTAAGATTGTTAGTTAGTATTTTTGATGTATTTAACTTCCGTATTTCCTTATTTAACTCGGTTGATAACTTGGGGATGGATCGCCTACCGAGGGGATAGAGTAGGTGCTATCACAACCCGTGAATTAGATCGTGACAAACAATCAGTGAAATGTGCTTGTAATTTTTTTTTCCTTTATTGTACTTCTTGAAGAAATACCTTGGCAAGAAATATGTGCCACACATGTAAGTTGATGTTTATTTCAATTGTACACTTTATTATGTGATACTGACTAGTTAAAATTTGGGTTATGCTACTATATTTATGTTAAGTTCATCATTTATCATGAGTTTATTCATTAGATACTAGTAGGTTGACATATGGATAAACATGATAGTAAGAAAACATTCTATTTCAGAGAATTCTAATTTGTCTTAAATAAAGATAATCAGTTTAGATGGTTCATGATATAACTAAACCTCTCTTAATTTTTCATTTTATAATTGACTGCTTTTATTTTATAAGGTTTAAATTGACAAATTTCACTATAATCTTGTTGAAGATATATCTTTTAATTTTAAATCACAACTAATGAGAATAAACTAATACACAAAAGT
>NW_026727567.1:0-32346 GCF_029784015.1 Lycium ferocissimum
TCCAAAAACTAGTCTACCCCAAAATTTACATCAAAGTTGCGCTATCTCTAATTCAATCGAACCAGCAGTAGTCTTACGATCCTTAACTACACCACATAGTCTTATAGATCCTAGAAGTAATGTCGAGGACACTAGCAGGGGTATAAAAGATAGGTTTTAACAATTGTTTGGGTTCCCTACCATAATCAAGGACAGAGCACAGAGTTATATAAGAAAGAGTCAAGCTCGAATCGATCAGCGAATACGCTTTAAGAGAGAAATAGTGAGATTACCTGTGACCACAACATCTGAGACCCCAGCCACCTCCATACCAGCCAAATCACCAAACAACTACTACATAGTTCCAAGAAACTTTATACCTTCCATAAAATTATACATTATAACCAATGTGCACCTCAAAGCACCATTGTTCACTAGGTTAGAAATTGCAGTACGAGTTAAATAAATCTCAGCAAAGCACAAGCAACGACACGTTAGAACGATCCTAAAGGAAGTTCAAGCTTTATAGCACAATCTAGAATCAAGAAGAATCAGAAACACTTATAAATGTCCTGGTAGTCTTTTGATCATGCAGGTGAGCAGGCTACACGGAAGACTCCACTAGACACAGCTCCATTGACATAGACAATTCCTAGGACATATCTAAACCTAGGCTCTGATACCAAGCTTGTCACGCCCCAAAACCCACCCTAGACGTGACCGACATCCGACGTTATGAACAACATCGGAAGAACCTAAAAGATACAATAATAACACTTGAACCCGCCAGGTTCAATAATCACCTCCAACAGTTTATAAAATAAATTCAAATGAATCATGAGATATGAATTAAATTAGCGGAAGTCTTTAATATTATAAAACTAAATCAAACGTATCACGTGTGTCACGACCCAAACCGAAGGGCCGCGACTGGCACCCAAGACCCTACGCGGCTGAGTGCCATACTACTATTCCATCCAGGAGTCACAACTTCTCCCTTATCGTTAATTCAAAGAAGCCCTTTAGTCATAATAAAATCGTTAAAAAAAATAAAGCATAAAAACACATCGACCTACATGGTCGCTTTACAGAACTGTCGACTCCTCGATACCCTATCCACAAGACACTGTCTGCAAAAGTCTCTAACATACATGACATACCACAACATAAGCACTCTGACTCAGAAACACTCCGAACTGAGATGGAGCTCACCAATCCGGATGATAGCACAGGAACATCCTGTAGCCAACGTCTTCTTACTCGTACGTATACACTGCGCGGCACGAATCGCCGCCCCCGAAGAAAGGGGTCGGTACGAACGGTATGCGAGTATGTAAGGCATGAATAACATCATAATAAGAAGTATAGAACATAACGGAGATAAAGATGACCCGTACATTTGATTGCCTCTTAAGGGGATACCATACATGCAACTTTAACCTTTTTAAATCAATATGTACATAAAATCATGGAAAGACATACGAAACGTTTTAATAAATGTGCAAAGATAAATTAAAACATCACCACATAACCACGAGCGTCACCCACTCGTATATATATACACACACATATATATATATATATATATATATATATATATACACGGCGTCACACTGACGTCCAATTATGCCATATATACACACACATCACAACAAAGAGCCACGAGCGTCACGCTCTACATCGTGCCATATATATACACATCACAACAAAGGCCACAACGTCACCCCGGCAATCGTGTTCATATATATACACATCACAACAAAGGCCCGGCATCACCCATCTCGTGCCATATATATACACAACAAAGGTCACGGCGTCACCCACCCGTCAATGCTCATATATACACAACAAGGTCACGCGCGTCACCCCGCATCCGCATCGTGCCTATACATACACAACAAAGGTCACGGCGTACACTTATCAATTGTGCCTTATATATGCGTGAAGAATGAAAATGAGTGCAGTGCATATTCAAAATGAAATAATAGAACTTTGTAATGTCACAAAATAGCCATATACATATATTATACTCATGGCATGCATAGGAGTTCAAATAAAAGCTATCGCTCTATCTCACCTTGAAGGAACAATTTATAAGGTGAGATCAACAACAATGAAATAAATCGAGAAGATCATGAAATAGCTTAACATTTTCATATCATCGTTGAAACCATAACTTGAGGCCTTAAGCATAAAATCATCCTCAACGTAATTCTCATAAAAACATTCTCATTTTTAACATCATAAGAAACTTTAAGAGTCATAAACTTCTAGCTTTTGAAATCAAGGAGGTTATGGAACACTTATGGAATCATACCATAGGAATCATGCCTTTGAAAGAAAGAGGACGAGCCTTAACATACCTGAAATTTCACGTTGCAGCTTTTTCGCCTATTTTCGGTTACACAATCTACCTATAAGATCATTCATACTATGGTTAGGCTCACTGTTATATACGTATCCTAGACCTTCAATTTAAACCTCCTTAAAATCTGCCGAAATTTGGGCAGCACCTCCCCTGTTTATATGCCTAACCCGAAATCACAATCCAACAACCAACAACAACAATAACAATACCAACATCACAACAATATTATCAACGCTAATAGGCTCCATAAAACATCCCACACGATGTTTTCCAAATTTCTCAACTAACTATGACAATATCCACAATACCATAATCAAAGAATTATATTCAATTTAATCTCAAATTAATCCAAAATCTCCTTTCAAATTCATTCCATAGTCATCATTCTCACTTTAATAACTTGCAACTTCTATACTATGATTCTCTCCTTTTATAGGACTTGCTAAACCTTTAAATCAACTTAATCATGAGAAATAGGATGGAGAACAAACCTAACACGAGAAGAACTCCACCCCACTGAACTTCTTCCAAGATGAAATTTATCACAACATTAAGTGGAGACAAGAACAATCCTTCTCCATGACTTAGCTTGAGGTTTTGGAGTTCAATCCTCTTTTGTGATGGTATAGAATGTTTTGGAATGGTGGAGAGCCTTCAAGAATATTCTTGTAGTGGAGAGAGAAGTGTGGAAAAATTCTAGAGAGAGTGTGGAGAGGTTAGGAGGTTCTAGAGATTATGGAGTTGAAGAAAAAAAAATGACTAAAATGAAGTGTAGAGGCCCTTTTATAGGTGCCAAATTCGGATTGGGCCGGGTCAAAACATAAGTGGGTTTTTAAGTGGATTTTTCTAGATTCCCGCCTAGGTTCGGGTTCCACTAACTATCCGTTTTAAAATGCCCATAACTCCCTGCTTTGATGTGGGATTGACGAACGGTTTATTGAGTTGGAAACTAGACTCGATGACCTTTATTTTAGGCTTTTGAAACACCTTAAAACTCCTCATATACTCGGAGATATACCCCTCCAAAGTTGACCCAAAATTCTGTCTAGAATTCTGCCAACTTTTTTTCCAAATTTTCGACAAACTTATTTTCTTCGCTTTGCTTGGTCCCGGAATCTTCTAAAACTCTCCATACATGATATTTATCATTAATCATACTTGATAATGGTCATGTCCATTGGTTTCAAGGTTGTTCTTCCCGATCACGACTTACGAGATCGTAATTAATCCTTTACTTCATTGTTACGAACTTCCCATGGCTTGTACCTTCCAAAACTTCATGGAACGTCTCTGATACTCCATTAATATGGTGAAGTACGTGGCATGCCCATGCTCTGAGAATGTGAGGTGTAACAACATTCCCAAGAGTTAAACAACTCGACAACTACCCATAAGAATGTATACTATCTATGGATCTTCTAAGATAATAAAGAGTGTCTAAAAAACATCGGGACGCAGCCCGGAACTAAAATACGATAAGTAAAGAGAGAATGGTGCCCCACAAATAATCATGTGGGCTCACCGAATAGTCTCGAAAGAAGCAAGTTCTCTTAAGTCGTAGGCATATCGCGAACCTGCTCCTCAATGATACCTAACATACCATCAAAAACAACATTGGTATGCCTGAGTACTCGGTACTCAGTGAGTGTCTAAGGGGCAATAGTTAAATAAACCAAAGTAAGGTAATAAAATCAATAAAATGATATCAAAAGAAACAGTTCGAACTCCAGAGAATAAGTAAGCCAGTAAACTTGGGAAATCACCAATAAGAGTCAACATATAGGAATATAACAAGTTCCACTTATGTTACCATTCACATCATTCTTTGTTTCACTTACGAACTCAAGGTTTCCACAAGCCACTCACAGGCAATAAAGATACAAAACAAGCTACTCACAGGCAAATCAATCAGTCGATACTCCGGGGTAGGAAACCACGGAGGCTAATCGTCCTACTGGACTAGCACAACTTAATAGATACTCCCGAGTACAAGCAACGGAGGTCAATCATCCTCTGGACTGACACAGCAATAGATACTCCGGGCTAGAAAGCAACGGAGGTCAATCATCCTCTGGAATGACACAGCAATAGATAGTCCGGGCTAGGAAGCAACGGAGGTTAATCATACTCTGGACTAACACAGCAATAGATACTCCGGGCTAGGAAGCAACGGAGGTCAATCATCCTGCGGGAAGTCACGCGAATACTCGTACTGAGTTAGGATCATATGGCTAGTCATCCTCTGGACTAGCATAGCTTGCCCATACAGGTCCAAACACAAATAAAATACAAATCATGGTATAGTACCGTATCATCAAGCATGGCTTAGAGATCTCACTTCTTAAGTCATCATCTCAAAATAGAGGCATTTCAAGTCATAACCGTTTTAGAATCTTATTCAAATCTCTTATTCAATTTCAAGTTCAAGAAACCAATTCAACAACAAAACAAGTTTAAGGTCCAACCTTTAGAAAAATAAGGTCAATCATCCAATAATGGGAAAAGCAAGTTTCACTAAGTAATACAGTTCATATGAGGTTCGATGCGGGCTTGACCCTACATACGCATGACCTTGTCTAAAAGAAATCATCTTTAATTCCAAAAGAACTTCAACCAAACACATGTTAATAACTTGTACAAACAATCAAGGAAGGATTCTCAAATACAAATCATGCTTTCACAATATAAACATACTTCAAAAGTAAACATCCTTGAAAAGACGATTTTGGAAATATAGACATACCTCAAATCCCGCTCAAACGCACTTCCCAAGATTCAATAATCATACTACAATGGTTTTAGATGATAAAGATTAGAACTTTAATCTAACTCTACTCATATAACCCTTTATAGAAAAACTAGGGTTTTCATATCTAGAACGTGTTCTTGAATCTTATGGAAATCATTGGTGGATTCTAACCTCTGTGTTTATTCTATACTAGTTCAAACATCAATAATAATCTCGTAAAATCAAGAGTCTTAACTTTTGATCGAATCCCACACGCCTCTCTTCTTCCTCTTCTTGAATTTTTCAAGAACCTAGGTTTTGGAGAGATGATTTATGATCAAGAAGAGATGAACTTTGGTGTATAATAGATGGAGATTGAGTATAGACTCACCTTAGGGTTGTTTTCTCTCAAAAGGTCATCCTTCAAGGGTTTCTTACGAAGTTGGAACGTCTGATAAATGAAATTTCGAGTTAAGTGCTGAATTTATAGCACTGGGACATTTTGGACCCCCTACCTCGCTGAGAGAGGGCTATAGCGAGACCCTACCTTGCTTTGGGGCTCTCTCAGCGAGCTCCCTATCTATTTCACACTTAGCCAAAATTTTGCGTTTTTGAGCCATTTCGACATCGCTCGATGCAAATGGTCATAACTTCTGCCACAGAGCTTTGTTTGAGTTTCACAATATACCGTTGGAAAGCTATTTCAAAATGATACAACCTTCATGTTTCAAGTTTCCTTAAATTCCCAACGAAAATACCCTAAAATTGGCCATAAGTGCAGACTGTCTCAGATTTAGATGAATTTAGAAGCCCTTAAGAACTCAACTTTTTTGTTTGACTTCAAAACAACTGTTATATCCCGTATTTTGTACATTGGGATAATCCGAGTTAACTGCGATAAGTTAAGGACGAGACTATTTCGGGATACGAGTTAAAGACTCTTAACCCCCGAATTTGTTTTAAGGCATAAGTTGCTTATGATTTTAGTGGTATGGAATATTAAGGAAAATTTGGGGTTAAAAGTGAATATTTTAAAAGTTATTAATTTCATGAAAATGGCCAAGTTGGCCGTGTGGCATGAGGTGGGTTCCCACCCATGGTTTGGCTAATTTTAATTGGTCCAAGTTAGGTGTGGGCCATGGTACACATGGATGCACCATATAAGTAAATGAAAGATGACTAATTCATCATATTATTCACCATCTTTACCCCTTAGAATTTTGTAGAACCTTAGAGAAAAATAAGAGGAACCATTCGGCCAAGGTGACCGAATTTGAGGTCCAAAAATTGATCAACAAAAGAATATTTTCTTCTAGCTTTTCTACCAATTGGAAGTTCCTCTATAACGTGGAGTAGTTGTTGGAGCAAGCAAAACGTTTATTCTTGCTAAACACCACTCTAGCCGAGTGAAGAAGTTGAGTGAAGAAGGTAAGGTTTAATCTTCATTTTCATATGTTATGCATGATTTGTGTATGTTGTGGAGTGTGGAAATGAATGAAATTCATGAAAGTATGGTGTTGATGTTGTAGCCGTGTGTGTGTGTGTTGTGGCCGTGTATATGTGGTGTAGTGTAGGAGTGAAGAACTAATTTTATTTAGTATGTTTGGGATTTTGTGTTGTGGATTCTATGATGCAAATGAAAGTTTAATGGTTCAAATTGAAGTTATAGTCGTTTATGGCTTGTGATAGAAGCTAATAGAATTCTAATGTAGTTTCTTGCATTTATAAGAATAATGTTGCTAATGTGTGGATTGTTGGTGTAGTTTATGAGTTTTGGAAGGAAGAAATGTGTTATTGTTGTAGATGTTGAGTTGGGGAGGTTTCGGGTGGAGTGATGTTTTAATTGGATTGTTTGAAATATTGTGCGAATTGTTTAAAGTGTTCTTGAATATTGTTGGGATGGTTTCGGGTTAGTAATTGAACGTGTGAGCGTTGGTGTTAGTTTGAATATATATAAGTTGAATTAAATGTAAATGGAATGCCGCGAATTATGTAAAGAAGGTTGTTGACGTTAGAATGCGTTTTTGAATTGATTGTTGATGTTGTAAACATGGTTGTTGGTATTGTTGTTGATGAATTGGCGAGTTGAATTCTCGGGTTGTTGAATTCACACGGGGAAATCTTTTTGCCCAAATTTCGTAGAATTAAGTGCTAGTTTGAGATTGGAGTTTTAAGTATCTATAGCTAATGTTTGGTATATAACGATGTTGTTGTAGATCGTGGCAGCCCAAGACTTAAGTTTGGATTAGCTTAGGAAGCGGACGAGGTATGTAAAGCTTACCCTTTCTTTCTTTTGGCATGTCCTAGTGTAAATAAGCTATGATACGAGCCTCGGGGTAACTCTATTCTTATGATCCGAGCATGCCTACGATTCTTATTCATCTCTTGATATTGGTATTCTTAATGTAGTAGAAATATGGTCCTTATGTCTTTGATATGATTGGATTTGAAATGTTGTATAAACGGTTTTGTTCCTAAAGGATCTTATGTCTAAAAACGTCTGTAACTTTCATAGACAGAATCGGATTGCTTTGATATGCTCGTAAGTGATTCAATAACGTATAATGACTTTGACTTTCATAGGCGGGCCCGGATTGGGTTGATACTTGCCCGTGGGTCCCGCGACTTTCCTCTGTATAGTTCTGACGACCTTTGAAAGAACTTAATATGGCTATCATCCCGACCCCCGAGTATGATTACTTACTTATCTGTTGAGTCTGTAATGATGTTTTATATGCATATGGTTACTCCGACGACTCTCGTGCGTTCTATTGTTACATCTTTCGTCGAGTCCGAGTATCGCGCGCACCATGCTATATTCTCGAAGTATGATGTGTTTTCCGAAGTATGATGTATTTTCTGAAGTATGATGTGTTTCGAAGTATGATGTGATACGAAGTATGATGTGTTACGAAGTATGATGTGATACAAAGTATGATGTGATACGGAGCATGATGTGTTCGGAGATATGCAATATTCTGAAGTATGATGTGTTGTGGCGCCAAAGATGGGGTAGCGACCACGTTCCGTCCGCCGGGTCCCATTACGGACCGCATGTGATATATGATATGATAATATGATGATATGATGATTCTATTCACCGAGTCCCTCCCTAGAGGGCCGGGTACGGTATATATATGTGATTATATGATGGCTATACATGATGATTATATGATCTCGTTTACCGAGTCCCTCACTGGAAGGCCGGGACACGTTATATATGCATTTGTACATGAGGATTATTCACTTATGTTTCTAAGTCCCATAATGAATTGAATATGATATTGACATGCATGATTTGTGTTTCCAAAGTAAGTATTCTGATACCCTGGATATTGTACACATTTTCTGTACTTCTCACTTTGGTTATACCTAGTCCACTGTGTTTCATGTTTTTACATACTCAGTACATATTCGTATCGACCCCACTTTCTTCTGGGACCTGCGTTTCATGCCCGCAGTATTTATACATTCATTTTGGTGATCCGCCAGCTTAGGACATCTACTCTGCTATCTTGGAGTGCTCCCTTGTTTCGGAGCCTATCTTGTGGTACAGACTTTTTTTTGTTGTATATATATGTATATGTTTATTCAGGGGTACGGCGGGGCCCTGTCCCGTCATATGATTCCGTTGTTACTCTTAGAGGTCTGTAGACATATATGTGGGTTGTGAATAGTTCGTCCTATTGTGTTCGTATGATTTGTGTTTTAGGCGGTCCCACATTCTTCGCCATGTGCACATTGGCGATCGGCTTGTATTTGTACATATTTTGAGATGTTGTGATATATGATAGCCTTGTCGGCTTCTCGTGCGATATATGTGTTTGTATGCGGCATGGGGTTCGAGACGATGTCCGATCTTTGTATGTGCATAGTTATACGTATGCCGATTCGGGTTATGTGTGTCACATATCCACGGGCAGTAGTCATGGCCTACGGGGTTGGGTCGTTACAACAACTACCTACCACCCGAATTCATCCCGAGTGGGTTCATATAGATAAAATATCATCTTAATACTAGTTTTTACACATTCGCACCTAACTCAAATTTACGGGGTGTTACAATGAGTTCCAACCTTAACTTTGACAGGTGAATTCCAAGCTTTAAATATCAGTTTAATGGTGAATCTTGTGAATATTAGGAGGTATTTCATGAATTAATAGATTATAAGTCTCTAATCTAGACTAAGAAATTGATTATGATTAGTTAGGGTTAAATCATGAATTGGGGATCTTTGATCTAAAGATGATTTTGGCGATTAAATGAGTCTAATTTGCAATTGGATGATAGTATTAAACATATTTAATGTTGGGTTACAAATTCCACCTTTGAAATTGTCACGCCCCAATCTGGAGAGGCGTGGCCGGCACCCAGTACCACACTCGGCCCGAGCGAACCACTCTGAATCTGCAACTCTGGAGGGATAGCCCTCAACTTAGGCTGATAGGGCCTACCTGAACACAGACAATACCAACAAGCCGTCAAGGCCACAAACTGGATATATATAAACACTGGCTATCTCGTCTGAACTGGGTACACACACCTAAAACATAACATACAACTGAGCAAGCCGACGAGGCTACTACGATCGTACAGAGCCAACAATACCAAAATAGACATATGCAAGTCGGCAAGGCTATCACACTAATACACTATATACAGGACTCGTCTAAAAGCCTTTAGAGAAAGCATAACTGTATCATGGTCGGGACAGGGCCCCGACCTACCAATCCAATCTGTAATCACAAAGGAAAGACTCCAAAAGACATGGAAACTCCGAACAAAGGGAGATCACCAATCAGCGGATAGCAAGTCTTGCCTACTGGGGAGTTCTATCAGTCTGTCTATCTGTACCTGTAGGCATGAATGCAGCGCCCCCAGCAAAAGGGACGTCAATACGAAACAATGTACTGAGTATGTAAGGCAATAGATAACTGAATTGAAAACATAATAATCTGGAGGCCAAAGAATACCGTGAATATCTCACCTGACCTTTCTTATATGAAATGCAATATAATAATATCATATATCTCACTGACCAAGTGGTCAGGCAACAGAAAAATCTCACTGACTATAAGGCCAGGCAATAATTTCTCACTGAGCCGTCGGCCAGGCAATAATGTCTCACTGACCAAGTGGCCAGGCTAAATAAAATGTCACTGACCAAGTGGCCAGGCTAAATAAAATGTCTCACACACCAAGTGGCCAGGCTAAATAAAATGTCCCACTGACCAAGTGGCCTGGCTCAAGGAAACATATGTATAGCATGTTGTATATCATGTATATGTTGCATGTGTAAAGCTATAACATGTCTCTTTCTATATAATTATAAGATCAATAACACAAGAAGATAATGAGAGTCTCTCGGAAGACAACACAATACTGGGGAAGTTGTATATCGCTAAGACAAGCTCTAATCGATAAGTTTCTCTGTATGCGATTCGTTAAGCTCTTGTCAGATATTGGATCATGCCAGGAAAAGAAAGGATAGTCATTACATACCTGCCACTTGCTTGGCAACTCAAGGAGCTCAACTCGACCAGCACTTTAATCTACAACGATAATAACGACGCTACCATTAAACTACGAGCGAGTCCATTTTCGTATATTGAAAGTTAAACTTATTCCATAACTAAACGGGTAGCATTTCCCGTATTTCTTTAACTTTCCTCAAGTCCACAATAGGCATAACAACAAATCAAAATAACCAGCAACTTCCGTAACAAGTTTTACAACCCAACAATGATACAACAAGCGGCAAGCTCTGCTATGACTACCAAACACACTCCTACAATCTTGCATAAAATTCAGAACACATATCAATGACACTAATAACAATATAGTCAAGTTACTCCAACAATTTCCAGCCATAAAGTGCTATATATAATACACCTTTAAATCGGTTCAACAAGTTACCCTAACTCAACCATGATTTCTTCATCAATATCCCATAAATTCTAACTTCCACTTAGCTATGATCTAAATTAATTCAAATTCATCTAGAGGAGGAAAAATATTACCTTATTTGACAAGAACGTTTCTTCTTCCATCTTACTTCACTTCGAAGAAATCCCGAATTCAACAACACGATAAAACGGAACAACGAGATCAAAGCGGTGAGCAAAATCCGTATTTTGTTCTTGAGAAAGATTACATTTTTCTTACTTGAATGGAAGAAAACTCAGAATTGTTTTACAACGTGCTAATCTTCCAAGAAGTGAAATACATGGTTGCCTGCTTGTTTAATGACTTTCAACAATTGATTAAAAGACTATGCTACCTTTCAAGAAGAATTCTCAAAGTGAAATAATGGTTGTCCAAAATGAAAGTATTGCTGCGTATCTATCTTCCTAGGTTCGTTGCTACGCTCTTCCGCTCAATATGATTCTCTAAATTCATATGAGATATCAAAAGTGACCTCCCTTAAATGAAATGTAGGCCCCACCTAATTATTACATTCTTAAGAGCCCATTTAATCCTAGAGGCAGCCACCTTTACATCCATGAGTATCTATATATAAATGAGTCATCTTCCTCACTTTATGATAATACACCACATGGAAAGATGGGAACTTAGCACTTATCTAATTAAAACTTTAATTAACTCCCTTAATCCTCCACTATATTACACATTTAACCAATGACAGCCATAATGAATTCTTTGATCTCCATTCACTTAAATAGTAGTCATTTTTAACACACTTTCTGTACTCATTATCATGATCATGTGATATAACACTAGTCCATATCCTCTTTTGGCACACACAAAATGTTATTCCTAATCATCATTATCACACCTTAAAGTGTTAAAACATTGCGGGAATTCATCCTTTCATACATTGAGCTATGCGCCTGCATACTTGAATATGACCAAAATTCTCTAGGGCTTGGGTCTACTTACATAGGTCGAGCGGTTCAAACCATAGGGCAAAAGCATGGGGTATTGCATCGATGAAACTTATACTCTCTGCTTCGCTTAACCTCCATCCTTCCCGACACCTACTTATAGCTTGTTAAACATAACATAAATACATATAACCTCAAAATAATCTTGACCTTGAACTTATGTTGATTAACTTACGACAAATCCAACGTACAAATGTACAGCATGGAACACCCTTTCCCCTTTAAGAACATTCGTCCTCGAATGTAAACTCTTAGAAACTTATGAAAATTTTGGCAGAGTCTCTTCTATAAACAGGACTATATCTAAACCACCACGCAACCAGAAAATATACTATACAAAATAATGCCTCGTAGCGCTACAACAATCAATTGTAACAATGGCCCCACACAACCAACAATAGTAACTGTAACATACTACGCACCTAAGGGTGCGGATATCTCGGTCAGAATCTCCCCTGAGATAGGAAATAAGTGGGGATATCTGGATTTCATGTCTTCCACGCTTCCCGGGTCATCTCCTCAACGTTCTTATTTTTCCAAAGTGCTTTTAACGAAGCCACATCTTTGTTTCTCAATCTACGAACCTATCGATCTAGGATGGAAACAGGAACTTCCTCATATGACAACTGCTCTGTAACCTGGACATCATCAACTGGTACGACTTTGGAAGGATCTCTAATACACTTAGGAAGCATGGATACATTGAAGATCGGATATTCAGACTCCAAGTCTGAAGGTAGGTCCAACTCATAGGCTACCTAACCCACTCGACGCATGACCCTGTAAGGACCGATATATCTAGGGCTAAGCTTGCCCTTCTTTCCGAACCTCATAACTCCCTTCATTGGTAACACCTTCAAGAATACCCGGTCATCTACCAGAAACTCCAAGTCTCGTCGTCGATTATCTGCATAAGACTTCTGATGATTCTGAGCTGCTTAACAATCTCTCCTAAATAAGCTTAACCTTTTCAATCGCTTGCTGGACCAAGTCAGGCCCTATGAACCTTGATTCTCCGACCTCGAACCATCCAATAGGAGATCTACACTTCTGCCCATATAAGCTTCATATGGGGCCATCTGAATGCTAGAATGGTAGTTGTTATTGTACGCGAACTCAATAAGCGGCAAATGATCATCCCAGCTACCTCTGAAGTCCAACACACATGCATGTAGCATATCCTCGAGCATCTAAATAGTGCGCTTAGCTTGTCCATCAGTCTGGGATGGAAAGTTGTACTGAGGTTCACTTACGTTCCTAATCCCTTCTAGAAAGACTTCCAGAAGTTAGCTGTAAATTGCGTGCCTCTGTTTGAAATAATAGATACTGGAACACCGTGGGGGCGTACTATCTCTCAGATGTATAACCTCGCATAGTCCTCAGTGATATAACCAGTCCTGATTGGCAGGAAATGCACTGATTTCGTCAGCCTGTCAACAATTACCAAAATCGAGTCAAACTTATACTGAGATCGAGGTAAACCCGTAATGAAATTCATATTGATTGCCTCTCATTTCCATGTTGGAATATCTAAATCCTACAACAACCCACCAGGCTTCTGGTGCTGAACCTTCACTTGCTAGGTTAGGGCACTGAGCTACGTATCCGGCTGTCTCCTTCTTCATACCATTCCACCAACAAACCTCTCTGATGTCATGGTACATCTTCGTCGACCCTGGATGGATAGAATAGCAGGAATAATGAGCATCCGCTATAATATGCTGATGTAACCTTGCAACGTCGGGAACACACAACCTACCTCGATACCTGAGGACTCCATATCCAGTAATCTCGAATGGTGATTTATTTATTTCCAGAGTTGTATCCTTATAATGGGTCAATGAAGGGTTCTCATACAGACGTCTCTTCACCTCGGCTACTCAGGATGATATCACTGTATCCTGAATAGCAACTCCTGCATCCTCTGAGTCTATCACTCTGACCCCCAAATTGGCTAACTAATGAAGCTTATAAGACAGCTCCCTTTTTCCAGCCCGCAGGTATGTCGAACTACCCGTAGATCTAAAGCTGAGAGCATCTGCTACTATATTCGCCTTCCCTGGGTGGTACAGAATATTAATATCATAATCTTTTAGCGACTCTAACCATCGCCTCTGCCATAAGTTCAACTCCTTCTGCTTGAAGATGTACCGAAGGCTTTTATGATCTGTATAGATGTCAACATGAACGCCATACAAGTAATGTTTCCAGATTTTAAGTGCATGAATCACGGCTACTACCTCCAGGTCGTGGGTTGGGTAGTTCTTCTCGAGCTTCCTGAGGGCGTCTGGAAGCGTAAGCAATCACCTTTTCATGCTGCTTCAATATGCAACCCAATTTGACGCCTAAAGTGTCACAATAAACAACATAACCCTCGAACCCCTCTGGAAGTGTCAGAATTGGCACTGAAGTTAACATATCCTTTAATTCTAGAAAACTCCGCTCGCAAGTGTCTGTCTATTGGAACTTGGCTACTTTCTGAGTCAACTTCATCAGTGGAGCGAAAAGAGAAGAGAAGCCCTCTACAAATTTTCTGTAATGCCCTGCTAAACCTAGAAAACTACGAACCTCTGTCGGTGTTGTGGGTCAAGGCCAAGTCTTCACGGCCTCTATCTTCTGAGTATCAACTTTGATGCCCTCGTCTGAAACAATATGCCTTAGAAAAGCCACTGAGTTTAGCTAGAACTCACATTTGGAGAATTTCGCATATAACTTCCGCCCCTAAAGGACCTGGAGTACCGCACGCAAATTATTTGCATGCTTAGTCTCTAATCGAGAATAAACCAGAATATCATCAATAAATACTATCACAAATAGATCTAAGAAGGTTCTGAATATGTTATTCATCAACTCCATGAACACTGCTGGCACATTAGTCAACCCGAAGGACATAACAAGAAACTCAAAATGACCATATCGGATCCTAAATGTTGTCTTAAGAATATCCTTCCCTCTGACCCTGTCCTGATGATAATGTCACGACCCATGCTGGTGAGTCATGACGAGTGCCTGATCCCTAATGACCAAACACCCCTATACTCGTACCTGGATAACAAGGGCCCACAAATCATTCACTGCGAACTATCGACTCATAAAAAGGTGACATCATGAACTCTATACAACGGTACACATATAGATATATATATATATATATATATATATATATATATATATATATATATATATATATATATATATCTATATACGGAGGGACGAGTGGCCGACTAGGCCGCGTATATTACACAAAAGAATAGGAGCGATAAGGCTAAATCATCTGCCATATACATACAACTATCTATAGACCTCTAATGGAATAGAAAACTGTAGAAAGGACGGGACAGGGCCCCGTCATACCTATATGCATGTACATCTCCAAAAGAATGGCATACCAAAATAGACTGCAACTCCGGATCAAATGGAGCGCAACAGCTACTGCTGAGTGAAGGTCCTACTGAGTGGGACCACCTGCCTATCTACTTGTACCTGCGGGCATGAACGCAGTCCCCCAAGCAATAAGGGAGTCAGTACGGACAATGTACTGAGTATGTAAGGCATAAGAACATCAAGTACATAAGAATCATGAGAGACATATGAACATGAAAGCTAAATCTCCAAATCTGAATACATCTGTAACTGAAAATCTGGAACATCTGTACAACATAAAAGTGCCTCGCAGGCTATATGAGATGCATAGGTCATAATATAACTGTTAGTGTTGTGGAACGTACAGCCCGATCCATATTCCATAAGTTAGTGCCGAGGAACGTACGGCCCGATCCATATATTATATAATAGTGTCGAGGAACGTACGGCCCGATCCATATATCATCATCACTGTGCAACAGCTGATCAGGTGGTAATGTGTATATAATGCCTATCCCTTTCCCCATACCCCATATACATATAATATATGCGTATATAACGCCTTCTGGTCAGAGGTCAATGTGCATATATATATATATATATATATATATATGCAATGCATGAACAAACTGAATACATAGAACTCTCGAAGTGACATGAGGTCATACTACCTCCGATGAACATCTTTTGAGCTAACATCATCAGTGACCCATGAACAGAAGAAACAATCATAGTGGGGTAAAGGAACATCAAAACTGAAGTAATCCTAGTACTTCTAAGAGTGGAGTAATATGGAAGCTCGTTTACTCGCTGATTGGTTCATATCATAAGATCATGCCAAAAAGGAAAGAAGGGACAACCTTAACATACCTTAACGTCTCCTTAATCACTTAACGTCCTCCTTCCACGTTCGCAAAGTCTACATTCAAGAGGATTATACTAAGGTTACGTCTAGAAAACACTACTTAAGTTCAAACTAAAATAATTCATGAGCTAGCGAAGATTGGGCAGCATTTCCCCCTTTTTATCGACTTCCATTATATCAAAAAATAGCTCACAATCAACAATGACATTATCATCAATTTCGTAATTAAGAGACTTCATTACATGCCCAAAACTCCTTTTCACAACCAACACACAACAACAATTTCAATACAACTCTATGTACACTCGTATACCACACTTTCTCATCATCATTACTACCATTCATAGCAAGATTATACCCAAAGTACTCCAACAATTACAACTCAAGTCGATTTATTACTCATAACATCATAAAACCCACATTTGAACTTCTTCTTCTTTTGCTTTCTTTCCCTCAATCAAGTTATTCAACAACTAGACATTATTAATAACATGAAAACAAGTATAAAAGCTTACCTTAATCACACAAGAACAAGCTTTGAATGAAATCATCCACTTTAGTGAAACCCCAACTTCAACATCAAAGAAAATCTTGAGTTCTACAAACCCTGGTGAGCCTTCCAACACTTGAATCTTTTGATTCTTGCTATTTGATATATGATCTCTCTTGGGTTTGTGTGGATATGCTTGGAGGAAGGTTCTAGAGCTTTCAAGACTAGGGGAAATATTGGAAATGAAATAAATGAACAAGGGTCGTCCAAATATAAAAAAAATAAAAACTGGCCCGACCCGATTATACGGCCATTTATACGGTCCGTATAACTTATATGGTCCGTGTAAATGGACTGTATAATCCCACCATGGGTTTACCATTCTCTGGAATGGCTATAAGGACAATTATACGGGCCGTATAAGTGGCCGTGTAACCCAAATTTTTTCGAAACTTTCTCTCGTCAATTCGTTCAACCTCTAATCCTTATGGAACCTTATTGACACTTATATAACACTTCATTAACAATCTAAGAATCCCTATAGCTCCTCCTCAAGACATTACTAAATAATTATTAGCTCGATTGTTACGAAACCTTCTCAAACATAACTTGCGTTTTACTTCCTTTGACGAACTTAGTCTCACTGATTCATATGACTTCAAGATCTTATGGTACGCGCTTAAAGTTATCAAATACTCTCCTTAACCTCATAAGGACTTCATGTTCACCTAAAGCTCGCGTTGGTCTACTCACAATGCAACAGTCCGAATCTCCGAGATGTAACAGATAACCTGACCTCAAGTCTATCTTCAATAAATATCTAACACCAATGATCAAATAAATCATCTATCCTCGGAAGTGGATACTTGTTCTTAATCGTCACCTCATTCAACTGCCTGTAATTGATACACATCCACAGTGAACCATCTTTCTTTCTCACAGACAACACTGGGGCTTCCCATGGTGACATACTAGGTCTGATAAAGCCCTTCTCCAGTAGGTCCTTCAACTTTTCCTTCAACTCCTTCAACTCAGTAGGAGCCATCCTATAATGAGGCATGGATATCAGGGCGAGTATCTGAGAGTACATCTATAGAGAAGTTAATCTCTCGCTCTGGTAGAAGGCCTGGAAGCTCGTTTGGGAATACATCTGGGAACTCATTAACTACAGGAATAGACTGAAGAGTCGGTGGTTCTGCTTCTGCACTCTGAACTCGAACTATATGATAGATACAACCCTTCAAAATAAATCTTCTTCACCTTGAGATAAGAAATAAACCTACCTTTCAGCGAAGCTGTATTACCCTTCCATTCCAGAACTGGTTCCCCTGGAAAGTGGAACGTGACAATCTTCATCGAACACCCAATGTTATCATAAATAGAAGCTAACTAATCCATACCCATAATGACATCGAAATCAACCATCTGTAATTGTATATGATCTGCTAGGGTCTAACGACCACAAACAACTACTGAACAACCAAGATAAATCTTTCTAGCAATAACAGGAGTGACATATGACAAATTGGACCCCAGATCTATCAACGCATAAACATTATATGAACAAACTGTCAATGTACCTGTCACAACATCTGGTAAGGATTCCAAGTCCTCATGACCTGCTAAGGCGTAAACGCGGTTCTGAGCACCGCCTGCACTAAAAGATCCACCTCTACCTCTGCCTCTACTTGCTGAAGATTGAGACCTGCGCCCAGAAAGACACACTGATGTTGATGACCCTGCTACAAAACCTATTGTTTGCGCCATTCCACTAGGTCTCCCCTATGGGCAGTCCATCATGAAGTAATCTGGGATGCCACAAGTATAACAAGCCCGCGACCCATACTGACACCGCCCATAGTACGCTCTACCACAATTACTACATTGCTGTGGTAGTGATCTAGCCTGTCCTAAACCACTCTGCTGCTGTGACCCGGATGCATGGAAAATTTTACATGGTCCAGATGGAATATATTACCCCGATTTGTATCCCTGAGACTGAGCTGGTGATGGCCCACCCTGGCACTGGGATCTAGAACTCCCTCTACTATCACCCTGTTAACCAGTAGACCTAGCCCTTTTATGATGCTCCCTCTCTATCCTCTCAGTCACCTGCCGCTGACGTCTACAATCCTCGCAGTTCTACACGAATGCCTGAATACGAGCAAGGTCCATATTATCATTCACCACCGCAGTGGTACAAGCCTCAACATAATTAGGGTGCAACCCCACTATAAACTTGTGAATCCTGGCCCTTGATGAATCAAAGAAAAGATAGAGCTATCACAACCCAACCGGAGGGCCATGACGGGAACCCGGAGTAACCTACTGAGCACTTAACCCGGAGTAACTTACTGAGCACCTCTTAACATACTTCTCATAATCATATCTAGGTGGAACACACGGCTAACTCATAATATCATAAACTTTAATAGACACAAGTTCAGTAAACATATGCATATCTATGCAAACGTCACTAACTATGCCCATATATACAAGCCGTCAAGGCTGCCAAAAATGATATACAAACATATGAACCGATGAGGTTACAGAACATCTAACTATATATACCTGTCTACGAGCCTCTACAAGGAGTATAAAACATCATAAGGACGGGACAGGACCCCGCTATGCCCATATATATATGTACACAAAAGAATAGTACCAGCTGAACTGTAGCTCCAGAACAAATCGAGCGCTCCTGTATAGTCGTTGATGAAGCAGCCTAAGGGTCTGGTCCATCTCTCTGTCTACCTGCGGGCATGAACGCAGCGTCCATAAATAAAAGGACGTCAGTACAAATAATGTACTGAGTACGTAAGGCATGAAGGACAACATAACAAAAGTATGAAAGAAGTATGAGATAGGAGAAATAACCTTTACATTTGATGGCCTCTTAAGGCGAATATTATGCATGCTTAGCCTTTTTAAAAGAAAAAAAATTCATACATATATAATATAAGTGCCAATGTTGCAGAACGTGCAGCCTATTCCATATATCATATCATCCCGCGTCCAGGGCATCCCGCATCCGGGGTAACACCATAATCTGCCCACTGCAGTTATGTGCACATCTATGTGCCTGCCCGGCCGACTATAGCGCAGCGCGGTGTGAGAAAATACATACATATATATAAAGCATGCATAAGAGCCCAAATAAAACTTTACCACTCTATTGGAGTGACGTAAGGTCGGTAAACCTCCGATTTCTATTATGGAATCATCATCATCACTATATCTCACCTTGAAAGAACAACTATCATAAGGTGAGATCAACAACAATGAATAACATCAATAGTCATGGAACAAGCTCAATAATATCATAAGAACATCAAGAACTATAAGATTTGGTATCTGCAAAACAGAATCATCATCATCATGAAGAACATTTATTAATAATATCATAAGAACTTTAAGACTCATGAGCTTCTGGCCTTTTTTTTAGGAATAAGGATATTATGGATATCGTGTGTAGGTTCACAACAAAGGAATCATGCCTTAAGAAAGAAAGGATTAGCCTTAACATATCTTTACGTCTCCTTAACTACTTAACGTTCTCCTCCCAAGCTCGCAAATCTACATTCAAGAGGATTCATACTAAGGTTAAGTCTTGGAAACACTCATAATTTTAAACTAGAATAACTAATGGGCTAGCAGAACTTGGGCAGCATTTCCCCTATTTATCAACTTCCACCAAATTCCAAAACAACTCTCAAACAACAATAACAACATCCATAATACCAACAAAAATGTTAACAATTCCATATTTAAGAAATTATATACAATTTACACCTAAAACAATCCAAAACTTCCTTCCAAATTCCATTTATAATCAACAACTGCAACACAATGTCTTATAACTTCCTACCACAATTTCCTTCACCTTTATGACTTACTAATCTCTAAATCATCTCAATATAAGAAATAAAGAGAGAACATACCTTAATCTTGAAGAACCCTAACTCAGCCAACCTTATTTGCAACCAAAACTATCACAACTTTAACTAAAGGCAAGGACCATCACCATCTATGAGATAGCTTAGGGTTTTTAAAGCTAGTTTCTCACTTGATGTAGCTTAGGATATGTATGGATAGTTAGAGAGAGTAGAGAGAGCTTGAAGAATCTAGAGGGTTCTATTTTTGGGTGAAAATAATGTTCCAATTCGTGGCCCTTTTAATTTATAGGAGAGAGAAAATTTTCCACCGCCTCCAGATCGACGGCAAGGTCGACGGCCCGTCGATAAGTCGACGATCCGTCGACTTGCAACCATTGAATGGCGGTAGCCTATGATTCTCAAAGAGCTGTTCAATGATGCATGTTAACAATCCATCGACCAGTCAATGGTCCATTCACTTGCAACCGTCGAGTTGCTCAGCTGTCATACTCAGTTTTTCTGGTTCATTTCGCCTCTAATCTTCCCGATAGTTGTTGTACATAACTTAAACTCCCTCGCACGTAGAATAATCATGTAGAATCTCTTATAACCTTGACAACAATCTTACTTACTAACTTCACGTCGGCTATCTTACGGTGAAACTCAGCGTATAAAATACGAGGTATAACATTCTCCCCCCCTAAGAACATTCGTCCCCGAATGTTAAACTCTTAGGGATTCTATAAAAATTTCGCCAGAGTTTCCCCTGTAACTATACCACTAACATCCTGTCACAACAACCCAAAATATACAATGCCTCACAGGGCTACAACAACAACAACAACAACAACAATAATAATGGCCCCACGCGACTAAGAAATCAAAAAAAAAACATTACGCACACAAGACAAAGGTGTCTTTGTCTGAACCTTCTCTGGCAGTGGAAACAAGTGTGGATACCCGGACTTTATATTTTCTTCAGCTTCCCAAGTCATTTCTTCCTTTTTTCTGTTTCTCCATAAAACTTTAACTGAAGCTACATCTTTAGTCCTTAACCTCTGAACTTGTCTATCTAGGATAGCAATGGGAGCCTCTTCATAAGATAATTACTCGGTAACCTAAACATCATCTATAGGTATAACTCTGGAAGGATCTCTAATACACTTGCGAAGCATTGATATGTGGAAAACTGGGTGAACTGTCTCCAAGTCTGGAGGTAGATCTAACTCATAGGCTACCTGGCCCACTTTGCGTACAATCCTGTAGGGTCCAATGTATCGAGGGCTAAGCTTGCCCTTCTTACCAAATCTCATAATGCCTTTCATCAGCGACACCTTCAAGAATACCTAGTCATTGACTTGGAATTCTAAATCTACCCAGTCATTGACTTGGAATTCTAAATCTCGTCGGTGATTGTCCGCATAAGATAATCGCTCCTGAATAAGCTAAACTTTGTCCACTACTTGCTGGATCAAATACGGCCTTGCTAATTTAGTCTCTCCCACTTCGAACCATCCAATTGGTGATCTACACTTTTGCCCATATAAAGCTTCATATAGGGCCATCTGAATACTGGAATGATAATTGTTATTTTATGCAAACTCAATGAGCGGCAAGTGATCATCCCAAATACCCCCAAAGTCTAGCAAACATGCCCGTAGCATATCTTTGAGAGTCTGGATAGTGCGCTCAGCTTGTCCATCAGTCTGGGGGTGAAATGTTATGCTAAGACTCACCTGAGTCCCCAAACCCTGTTGAAAGGACTTCCAGAAGTTAGTTGTAAACTGCGTACCTCTGTCGTAGATAATGGCTACCGGAACACCATGGAGTCGTACTATATCCTTGATATAAAGCTTTGCATAATCTTCAGCTGAGTATGTAGTTCTAACAGGTAGAAAATGAGCTGACTTTGTGAGTCTATCCACAATTACCCATATAGAATCATACTTACGCTGAGAACGAGGTAAACCTGTAATGAAATCCATATTAATTACTTCCCATTTCCAAGTCAGAATCTCCATAGCTTGTAGCAATCCTCCAGGCTTTTGATGCTCGATCTTTACCTGCTGACAGTTAGGACATTGAGCTACGAACTCTGATATGTCTTTCTTCATTCCATCCCACTAATAAATTGACCTAATATCATAATACATCATCGTCTCTCCCGGATGAACAGAATAATGGGAAAAATGGGCTTCTGCCAAAATACGTGACGTAACCCCGCTACATCAGGAACACATAGTCTGCCTCGGTATCTAAGAACTCCATCTACAAGAATCTCAAATGGTGACTTCTTCTTCTGAGAGAATGTGTCTCTATAATGAATTAACACGGGATCCTCATACTGGCGCTCCTTCACCTCAACTACTAAAGACGAGACAGCTGAATCCTGGATAGTGACTCTTGTTCGCACGTGTCCAATAATCGGACTCCTAGGCTAGCTAACTGCTGAAGCTCACGAGCTAGCTCTCTTTTCTCTGGTTGGACATCACATAAACTACCCATGGATTTACTGCTAAGAGCATCAGCTACTACATTCGCCTTTCCAGGATGATATAAAATACTAACATCATAATCTTTCAATAGTTCCAACTATCGCCTATGCCTCAAGTTCAACTCCTTCTGCTTGAAAATATACTGGAGGCTCTTATGGTCTGTATAGATATCAACATCAATGCAATACAAATAATGCCTCCACATCTTCAATGCATGAATCACCACAACTAACTCTAGATCATGAGTAGGGTAATTTTTCTCGTATTTCCGCAACTGCCTTGAAGCATAGGCAATAACTTTACCATGTTGCATCAATACACAACCTAGTCTAACGCCTGAGGTATCACAATAAAAAACATAGCCCTCTAATCCTTCTGTAAGTGTCAGGACCGAGGCCGAAGTCAACCTATTCTTCAACTCCTAGAAACTACACTCGCAAGCGTCCATCCATTGAAACTTAGCTGCTTTCTGAGTTAGCTTCATCAGTGGTGCAGAAATAGAAGAAAATCCTTCTACAAATCTTCTGTAATAACCTTCCAAGCCCATAAAACTATGAACTTCAGTAGGCGTTGTAGGTCTTGGCCAAGTCTTCACCCTTCAATCTTCTGGGTATCCACCCGAATACCATCAGCTGAAATAATGTGCCCTAGAAAAGTCACGGAATTCAACCAGAACTCACATTTAGAGAACTTTGCAAATGACTTCTGAGCCTGAAGAACTCTGAGGACAGCACGTAAATGACCTTCATGCTCTGCCTCTCAATCGAGAATACACCAGAATATCATCGATGAACACAATCACAAACGAATCTAGGAAAGGCCTGAATACACTGTTCATCAAATCCATAAATACCGCTGGAGCATTCGTTAATCCGAACGACATCATACGAAATTCAAAGTGACCATATCTTGTTCTAAAGGCCATCTTTGGAATGTCTTTCTCCCTGACTCTCACCTGCTGATACCCGGATCTCAAATCTATCTTTGAGAACCATTTGGCGCCCTGCAACTGATCAAATAAATAGTCAATCCTTGGAAGTGGGTACTTGTTCTTTATCATCACCTTATTCAGTTGTCTGTAATCGATGCACATTCGCAAGGAGCCATCTTTCTTTCTTACAAACAACACAGGTGCTCCCCACGGTGATGAACTAGCCTGATAAAGCCTTTCTCAAGCAAATCCTTCAACTGCTTCTTCAACTCCCTCAATTCTGCAGGAGTCATTCTATAAGAAGGAATAGATATTGGCTTAGTATCCGGCAACACATCAATGGCAAAATCAATCTCCCATTCTGGTGGAAGGCCTGGAAGCTCATTCGAGAACACATCTGGAAACTCATTCACTACTGGAACAGATTGAAGAGTTGGTGGCTTCGCTTTCATATCCTGAACCCGGACTAGATGATAAATACACCCCTTAGCAATCATCTTTCTTGCCTTGAGATAGGAAATAAACCTACCTCTCGGGGACCCTGTATTACCCTTCCATTCTAAAACTGGCTCTCCTGGAACTGGAAATGAACCATTTTTATCCTACAATCAACATTGTCATAACAGAAAGCCAACCAATCTATACCCATAATAACATCAAAGTCTACCATATTTAGCTCAATCAAACCAACCATAGTACGACGGTCATAGACTACAATCACACAATTTCTATATACCCGTCTAGCCATCACTGGGTCACCAACGAGTGTAGACACTTTAAAAGGTTTAATCGACACAGGTTTCACCCCAAATCGACCAGCAATAGAAATAGTAACATACGACAATGTAGAACCTGGATCAATCAATGCATATACGTCATGAGAAGATACTGATAAGATACCTGTGACAACATCGGGGTAAGACTCAAGATCCTGTCGCCCAACTAGTGCATAGATGTGGTTCTGAGGACCGCTCAAACTAGATGCTCTACCTCTACCTCTACCACAGCCTGCTGGCGTCTGTGAGCTTTGCCCCAAAGGGCGTACCGAAGACAAAGAACCAGCTATTGATCCCGTGGGCAGAACCATACCTCTACCACCTCTCGATGGACAGTCTCGCATCATATGGCCTGTCTGGCCGCAGGCATAACAAGCATCTGAACCTAGGCGGCATTGTCCCGAATGTAGCCTACCATACTCAGTACATTATGGTAAATGTGGCCTCACCTGACCTGAATCACCGCTAAACTGGGAACCTAAGGCTCTGACACTCTGACCTGGTCCGAAATAAATAGGGCGATCAAATCTCTTGCCTGCAAACAGCGGAGGTGCACTAGCTGCTGAATGGCCTGAGTGCCTGGAATACTGCTACCTCTGACCCCCTTCGAGCTCACTAACAGCACTTGAGGTTCTGGCCCTCTTACTATAACCCCTATCATGTTCACGCTCACTCCTCCGCTGCTGCTGTCGCCCCTCCAGATTCTGGGCATGGGCCTGAATACTAGAAATATCCATGCCTTCCTAGAGTAAGGCCGTCAAGCAATCATCAATCAAATGTGGTCCCAAACCATTCACGAACCGATGGACGCGATCTCCTATATCTGCTACCATAGCTACAGCATACCTAGCCAAGGAATTAAAATGAAGGCTATACTCCCGGGCACTCATGTTCCCCTGTTTGAGGGTTAAAAATCTATCAGCTCTGGCCTATCGAACCTCTAACGGCAAATAGTGTCGGAGAAAAGAGTTTACAAACTCTTGCCATACCGGTGGAGGTGCATTACCCCTCTAGAAGACACCCAGGTACTATACCAATGAATAGCCATATTTCGCAATCTATAAGAGGCCAACTCTACCGACTCAACATTCAAAGCTTGTATTACCTGCAATGTCCTCAACATCTCATCTATGAAGTTTTGCGGGTCCTCATTTAGTTTTGACCCAAAGAATTCTGGAGGATCCAAAATAATGAAATCACGTACTGTGGCGCTAACAGCTCTATCGCCATGACCCGTACCTTGCCGCTGAGCCTGAGCGGCTACTAACCGGGTCAACAACTGAATGGCCTCTCTCATCTCTCCCTGAGGCATCCGGTGGAGGAACTGGAGGTGTTGGAGCTAGAGCTGAGGCTCCTTTATGCTCCTCTGGAGCGGGCGGAGTATGAGAGGACACAGATGGAACCTCATTCTAGGACTCGCCCTCCTCTATATTTGTAGGCGGTACCCACTCAGTCCTCCTACCTGCTGCTGACTTGCCGGTCTAGGCCGCTGCAGCTTTTCTCTTCACAGGCATCGCTGAAATCATAACACACGATTAGGAAAAAGGGAATCCTGATAACATGGCTCTATGACACGATCTAAGATGAAAAAGAAAGGTCAATTATTTCTAAATACCCCGCAGCCTCCTGTTTATAAGTGTGGCGCGTTTCATACCCATAAATAAGACTCTACTGGACACGGCTCGTAGACACACCCTAGGACGAACTGCTCTGATACCACTTTTGTCACGACCCAACCGGAAGGCCATGACGGGAACCCGGAGCTAACCTACCTAGCACCTCTTAACATATTTCTCATAATCATGACCACACGGCTAACTCATAATATCATAAACTTTAAGCGACACAAGTTCAATAAAGATATGCACGTCTATGCAAACGTCATTAACTATGCCCATATATACAAGCCGTCAAGGCTGCCAAAATGATATATAAACATATGAACCGATGAGGTTACAGAACATCTAACTATTCACACCTATTTACGAGCCTCTACAAGGAGTACAAACCACCATAAGGACGGGACAGGACCCCGCCATGCCCATATATATATATACAAATAGTACTAGCTGAACTGTAGTTGTAGAACAAATGAAGCGCTCTTGTATATTCGCTGATAAAGCAGCCTAAGGGTCTAGTCCGTCTCCCTATCTTCCTGCTGGCATAAATGCAGCGTCCATAAATAAAAGGACGTCACTACGAATACTGTACTGAGTATGTAAGACATGAATGACAACATAATAAAAAGTATGAAAGAAGTATGAGATAAAAGAAATAACTTGTACATTTGATGGCCTCTTAAGATGGATATCATACATGCTTAGCCTTTTTTTTAAAAGAAAACATTTTCATACATATATATAATATAAGTGTTAGTGCTGCAGAACGTGCAGCCTGATGCATATATCATATCATCCCGCGTCCGGGGCATCCCGCATCCGGGGTAACATCATAATCTGCCCACTACAGTTATGTGCACAACTACATGCCTGCCCGACCGACTATATAGCGCAAATACGGTGTGAGAAAATACATATATATATATATACATATATATAAAGCATGCATAAGAGCCCAAATAAAACTTTACCACTCTATCGGAGAGACGTAAGGTCGGTAAACCTCCGATTTCTGTTATGGAATCATCATCATCGCTATATCTCACCTTGAAAGAACAACTACCATAAGGTGAGATCAACAACAATGGATAACATCAATAGTCATGGAACAAGCTCAATAATATCATAAGAACATCAAGAACTATAAGCTTTGGTATCTCTGAAAACAGAATTATCATCATCATGAAGAACATTTATCAATAATATCATAAGAACTTTGAGACTCATGAGCTTCTAGCCTCTCTTTTTTTTAGGAATAAGGATATTATGGATATCATGTGTAGGTTCACAACAAAGGAATCATGCTTTAAGAAAGAAAGGATTAGCCTTAACATACTTTTACGTCTCCTTAACTACTTAACGTTCTCCTCCCAAGCTCCCAAATCTACATTCAAGAGGATTCATACTAAGATTAAATCTTGGAAACACTCATAAGTTCAAACTAGAGTAACTAATGGGCTAGCGAAATTTGGGCAGCATTTTCCCTATTTATCGACTTCCACCAAATTTCAAAACAACTCCCAAACAACAATTGCCCTTGTGGGCTCGATTTCCCCTTTCTTAAAGTTGATTTTTGATTCGAACAAATGTATGGCTGTAACAACCGGTTTGGTCGTTATTGTGCTTTCGACCTATTTACCCCCGTTGACCCTTCCCCGAGCTCTGTTAGTATGATTTTAACCCACAGGGATGGGTGGCATGGTTCCCGAGGTAATCGGGCGAGTTTTATGATGACTTATGAGAAATAGAACCTTAAAATGAAAAACGGTTGACCGATAGTCGGCTTTTGGGTAGACAGACCTTTTTCGAAAATTTATCAATTTCGTGAGGTCCGGAAGGTCGATTATGACTTGGTGGGATATTCAGTTTGGTTCCCGAGGTACTCGGGAGTGTTTTGGGTTATTGGTTGGAAAGTTGGTTTTTGGCCATTAGGTGATGTGTTGACCCGGTCAAATAGATTGATGTGTTGACCCAGTCAAATAGACCTCTAATGGAAATTCTGAGACTACGAGTGAGTCTGTAGCGTGTTTTTATGTGTGTACATGTATGGTTTGTATCTACGAGGTCTCAAGTGATTGTCGGGATTTGGGAAGGACTTGGTGAAAAACTAAGAAATTCTGGTGTCTAGTGTCTCACCCCAGTGGAAGGACTTGGTGAAAAACCAGGAAATTTTGGTGTCTGGTGTCTCGTCCCAGTGGACCCGCCTTAGCGAGGCCTGGTCCACGGGTTCAGAAGTATAGGATTCCATAGGAATTCACCCCAGCGGATGGAATTCTGCTAAGGCGGATGCGCCGCAGCTGACCGTCTTCCACTGGAGCGGAAGACGCTGTTCCAGAATCATTAAATGCTTAAGTTAAACCCCTCATTTCCCATTCCCAAAATTATTTCTCCAAAGTGTCTCAAGGGTGATTTGAAGTGTTTCTGAGTGGATTTTTCTTGGGGTAAGTCTTCCTCACATTAATCCATTATTTATCTTTCCTAAGCTTGAATCAATGGTGGGAATCTAGAAAACTAATTGAAGAAGATGAGTCTTAACCTTAACTTTGTTAATTGAATTTTAGGCTTCAAATATGAGATTAATTGATGGATTTGACTAATCTAAGCATGGAATTTCATTAGTTAGTAACCAATAGGCTTGAATCTTCCATTTGAGTTAAGAAATTGAATATGGAAAAGCTAGGGTTATGTGTAATTTGGGGGTTTTACTTTGAATGATGAAATTGATTAATACTTGAGCTAAATTGGTAATTGGAGAGTAGAATTGGACTTCTAGAACGTTGGGTTACCTATTCCATCTTTGAAATACCCGTTTTACCCTTGTGGGCCCGATTTTTCTCTTTTCCTTAGTGGATTTTGATTTGAACGAATGCATAGTAATATGGGTACCAATGTTTCCCATTTCTAACTTAGAATTTTATAATGGCTAGACTTTTAGTATTCAGAGGCTCTTCGGAAGGGCAAGGCTCAGATCTGATTGTTCATAGCACCAGCTCGACAACAAGGTAGGTTACGGCTTATCTTTTGGTTAGACTCCAGTTAGCAAAGCATATGTAGAGTTAGTTATTGACCCAGAGTGCAGAGTTCATGACAGGATCCACATCTACCCCTCAAGAGTGATCCCGAGGCCAGGCTTACGTGTATCCAAGGTGAGCATTTGATGAGTCCGCTGGCCGAAGACTCCTCTATCCTCTATCTTATCTATTCTTATTCTAAGATAAATATTTATTTTTAGACTTGTATTACCTATACATTTATACTTAGATGCTCTTGTACTATTCAGACCAGATTCGGGGGTTTATATTTAGATTTTGCATTATTATCTATTCATGGTTTTAGACTTCTATTGCTTCTTATTTACTATTTATATTGTTGGGATGATTGATTAAGGGACGGATTCGCCTACCAGGTGGGGAAGGGTAGGTGCCAGCACGATCAGTGATTTGGGTCGTGACAATGGCAATATGGGTATCATTAGTCGTCATTTCTAACTTAGATTTCTATAATGACTAGATTTTGAATATTCGGAGACTCTTCGGGAAGGACAAGACTCACGTTTGATGGTTCGTGGCACCAGCTCGGTATCGAGGTAGGTTACGGCTTTCCTTTCGGTTAGACTTCAATTAGCGAAGCATATTTAGAAGTATTTATTGATGGAGAAAGCATGATAAGCCTTCGGGTATAAAGTTGGGATGGATACTCTTAGGTTGGTATTGTTGATGACTTTGTGGGCTTGTCGCCTTGTTATTGTGATTTGGGTTTGTTGCCATGTATGTGGTGTTGGGCTTGTTGCCCATTTACTATGTTGAGTTTGTGATGCATTCAGCTCTCACTCATCATGTCACTTATCATCGATAAAGGAAAGAACAATGATTTAGGATTGGTATTGTGATATGTGCTCATGTAGAGGCACGAATAAGATTTTGAGTATGATTTACACTTGATATTGATATCATGCACGGTATACATCTTCATTTCATACGATACATTGGTTTGAACTATGACTTGATATTAATCATGATAAGTGAAAAAGTGAAACATCTGAGGCTTCTTATTGTGGTGTTTGCTACATGCATATTTCATATGGCATCTTATGCATACATTATTTGATGTTATTTACGTGGTCCGAAGGGAAATTGTTCCGGACGTGACATTCCATAGATTTGGGAATGAGCTTGCATTGGTAGTGTATGTACGGATGTTGTTATGGTTATTCATCCCCATGATTATTGTTGAATTCGACATTCATGCATGCATTCATCCTGCATTTCTCATGGTCATGTGACGTGGTTCCAAAGGAAAAATTGATGGAAACACAGTATGGAAACGTATGATAAGAAAGTGCAAGATGGAAGTTGTTATATCCCGCATTTTGTGCGTTGGAATATTTCGAGATCGAGTAAATTGAAGAAAATAAGTTCGACGAAAATTTGGGAAATGCTTTGGGCGAATTTTTAAGTCAACTATGGAGGCGCATATCTCATAGTATATGTGGAGTTTTAAGGTGTTTTAAAAGCCTAAAATGAAGTTCGTCGAGTCTAGTTTGTAATGCAACAAACCGTTCATTGATAGGACATCGGAGTAGAGAATTATAGACGTTACAAACTGAACTATCGACGCGAGGCGATAATCCCGCGGTACCGCTACGGTGCATCGCTACGATGCTGCTACGATGCGTAGCTACGATAACCCGACGTTGGCAGTTTTTAAAAGGGACGAACCTCATTTTTTTCAGCAAAAACGGTTCCAAAACTTTCCGAGAAAATTCGCAAAAAAAAGAGAGAGAAAACGACCAAGAGAAAGAGAAGAGAAAAGGAAAGAGAAAAAATTCCTAGCCTTCAATCTTGGTCCAAAAATTGTAATTCTCTTGTATTCTTATTAAGTTCAAGACGCTCTTCGACGTGGTATAATTATCTCGGAAGATAAACCGTTGGTTTCACCGTTTTCGCATTTGGGACAAGTAAAGAAGTTGGAGGAAAAAGGTAAGGATTCCATCTCCTCTTTCATATACTATGCATGGTTTGTGTGTTGTAGAGTGTGAAGAAATGAATGAAAACTCATGAAATATGTTGGGTTGAAGTTGGGCCGTGTGTAGTGTGATTGAGGCCGTGTGTGTGTGGTTGTGTAGTAGTGAAGAATTAAGTGTGTTTAGCATGATTGCATGTTGTTTTTAGTGTGTGAAAATGGATGAAAATTATGGAATGTGTGTGTTGTGGTGTTGGCCGAAAAATGGGCTGATTTGGGGCAAGTATGTGGGACTAATGTGATGTAGTATTTTGGTTGTCGTCGTTGCGAATTCTACAATGTGAAATGAAGGTTTAATGACTTATGTTGGTGTTGCAATTGTTGTGGGCTGTTTTGAAAGTCAATATGATCTTAATATGTTTCCTTATATTTATGAAGGTAATTTGGTAATGTAGGGAATTGTTGACGTAGTATGAGAATTTGAAAGAAAGAAACGCATTATTGTCGTATTCATTAAGTTGGAAGGTTTCGGGTTTCGTAGCATATTGTTGGGATTGTCTTGAATACTTTGTGGATTGTTCGGAATGTCATTTCTAAAAGATGACTTATTATTTGGTTGTCATCTTTTCTCTCTTTCTTTTATTTTATTTCTTTTTGTCACATGGCCATTAAGGCCCTCTTAGGAATTGTCACACCCCGATCTTACTAGGGTGTGATGGGCACCCGACCCCATATTCGGAGCCGAGCGAACCCGCTGACTCTTATTGCACGTATGAACTACACCGTTTTTTTTTCAACTAGCAATAACATAAATAGCACAAATATGAACATAGGCTAATAAGCTTTGCGATCATACTATACGACGGGGACAAACGAGGTACATATAGCTACTATACATATACGTCTACGAGCCTCTAACATAGTACACATATATATACATAGGAAGGGCCGGGTCTTTAGGGTGCCCGAATATATACAGTAGTACCCGA